>NW_014577809.1:132413-134833 GCF_000485595.1 Priapulus caudatus
TGATTTTCAACATTCATAGACCCAACATCAAGACGTGTTTTAAATATCACAGAGGCAACCAAAAAATATACGAATGCTTTCGTTATTTACGTGTTGATACTAGCTTCAAATAATTGTAAAAATTTGACAGTTTAGAGATATCACTAAAGAAGGCCTTTAACTCTCGCGATCTCGCGAACGAATTGAACTACATTTCTAGAAATCTAGATACAAATAAACACATGTCTTAGCTATAATCCCCGTGAATTTTGAGTTTATTGAATCACGAATAGTTTAATTAATTATCAAAAATATACGCATGGTATCGCTCATAGGCTAATATGTATACGCGCGGCTATGGCCCGCAGGATAGTGTACTAACTCTAATATCTCGCGAACGATTTGAGTTACATTTTCTAAAATTCTAGATACATATAAACACATGTCTTAGGTATGGTCTCTGTAAATTCTGAGTTTAATTAAGCACGAATAGTTTAATTAATTACCAAAAATATACGCACGGTATCGCTCATAGTCTAATATATATACGCGCGGCTATGGCCCGTAGGATAGTGTACTAATTCTAATATCTCGCGAAGGATTTGAGTTACATTTCTAAAATTCTAGATACCTATAGACACATGTCTTAGCTATACTCTCCGTGAATATTGAGTTTATTGACGCACGATTAGTCAATATATTAGCAAATATATGCGCGTGGAAGTGAATTACAGATGATTAAATGTTCGAACCACCCGACTCCGAACCCCCTACCGCGCCCGCCTGTACAATGTGTAGGCCTACACAGGGGGGTCAAACATTCCTTCATTCCTTCCTCGGGGGAGGGTCAAACATTTAATCATCTGTAATTCACTTATAAGGAATATCTGCATTGGGCACCCCCTCTAATAATTATAGTACTGCGATAAGCTACAACTGTGTCAAGTTTGAGACTTTTGTCACTCCTGTAACGATTCGGCCCATATTTTGCACTATTGTCTAAGGGACCTGACTAAATAACACCCTCACCTGTTTAGTATGGTAATGACTACTTCTTTGCTAGCGGTGAGGAATGCCGTTGTTTCTACGGGCGACGTTTTCGTGTTGGCGTCCATCAGTATACGCTTCGATCCGGGGCGTACAAACTTGCTGTTGAAATAATTAACGTCGCTGTGTATCTTAATCACGAACGCTCTTTATTATGCATGGTAAATTAAGCAATGCGCGTTTTGTAGTGCATAGCTCGAATTATTATAGCGTATCTTGCACCGATTAGTGAAATAAGGGCTATTATTACTTGAGCTCGATACTTTTCATGTGTGTTATTCGATAAAGGGAAGTGTAGATGGATTATTTCTTGGTATCAAACAATACTTTTTCCCAGCACATTACCTGTAAATGTCGGTATGAGATAAAAAGAAAAGAAAAAAGAAGCACATATTTAATGACATTGCCGCATGACTACAAAAACCCATAAAATCACCATGTAGTTCAGTTATATGGTTGGTAGGCATTTTTTCCTATTGAGATTTTCCAACTTCTTAAATCAATCTCACAGCACGTGTCCCTCCAAGGCTCCACGAAGCGACGTGTGGGTCTGAAATGCTTTGGTCTGCGGTCTTGGTTATTTTATTAAAAAGTTGTGAAACAAACGCACGGACCTACTGCCCAATTTTCCAATTTTTACGGCACACATCATTTTTACGGCACGATCATTACTGCCTGTATTACACGTCTCCTCACCAGCTCCACGCGAGGCCCGTACATATACCTTCGCTGTTATAGTTCCCGGTAACAGAACATGTTACGCCTTAGCCATCGGGTTTAATAGTCGGTATTTATTATAGTCGAACTGTTTAGAAAAGTTCTATAAGCTTCTGCAGCACAGCTGTTAATATCCATAATAGTGTGGGGATTTCAGGGGGGAGTGAGGAGTTGTGGAGATTTCAGGGGGGATGACGTCATACAACCGGAGACCAGCCACCGCAACAGAGGTAGGAAGGTTTTCCCCAGCGACACAAACGAGCGAGGGGGAAGGGGGTCCCATGGCTACCAGATGTGGGAGATCAGGGAGTTGCGGAATCACGTACACGCGCAGGGAGAGAGAGAGCGGCGCCGGCCGAGCACGTGGCAGACAGAGGGGTGTGACGCTCGGACATACACTGGACCAAGGGGGGTAGCATCACCTGTACACGTGTTAAGCGAGGGGGGACAACGGCGAGGCACCTGGGGCACGGGACAGGGAGGCACTGCCAGGTTCCTACGTCATCGCAGGCTTCTATATAAGCAGCCAATATCCAATGGTAAAATCAGTCAGTCTTCGGACGGCCACGAACGAACGAACGAACGGACACGAACGAACGAACGAACGAACGAACGAACGAACGAACGAACGAACGAACGAACGAACGAACGAACGAACGAACGAACGAACGAACGAA
>NW_014577809.1:134843-136275 GCF_000485595.1 Priapulus caudatus
CCGCGATCCTGTCGTGTGTAGGCTATATGCTCCGCCTAGTATAAGGTATACCTTGCTCGGGCGTTTGTCGGCGGCTCGCAGGGGCTTCTTTCCTCCAGCGGTGTGTGTGCGCTCTGCTCTCCCGTGCAGTCGCGCAACGCGCGTTCGTCCGTTCGTTCGGCGTCGTTCGTTCCGTTCGTTCGTTATCGTTCGTTCGTTGGTTCTTCGTTCGTTCGTTCGTTCGTTCGTTCGAGCAAACGAACGAACGGACAAACGAACGAACGAACGAACGAACGAACGAACGAACGAACGAACGAACGAACGAACGAACGAACGAACGAACGAACTAACGAACGAACAAACGAACGAACGAACGAACGAACGAACGAACGAACGAACGAACGAACGAACGAACGAACGAACGAACGAACGAACGAACGAACGAACGAACGGACGAACGAGCGACTGAGGGAGAGAGAGCGCACACACACCGTCGGAGGGAGAGCCCCTGCGAGCCGGACAACGCCCGAGAAGGTATACCTTATACTAGGGGAGCTATAGCCTACACACGACAGGGAGACACACTGCCAACCCACGAACTCGCGCCGAGCCGCGAAGCGTACGACTGGGCGAGACAAAGACGGCTACAATATTAACCTGTAGAATAGCTAAAAGAAGTTAAACGTGTAATCACCTAACGAGATAACGTAAACGTGGCCCGAGCAATATATATTATATCAAGAGCTAATAATACCTTATTAGCTCTTGATTATATCAAGAGTGCATAATAGAGAATGCTCTATTATGCACTCTTGATTATATCTATACGCTATATTCGAGATACGTGCAGTGAGCGTTATTGGTGTTATTTGTATATGATGAATAAAACCATCAGTTGTATAAAAAGCATCTAAAGACTTGCGTTCATTTCACTCTGGGTTTTCCTGCTACTGCATCACCGTCCTACCTTCGCGGTAGGAGCGAAAAATGATCCCTACACAAATAAATTACACGTGCTAACCACAGCACGTGTAAAAATCCAGTGTGGCCACCCCTAGGGCCACTACAATAGGCTGTTCTCTGTTGGCCTCTGTGAATGTTTAAAAATTTCCGATACAATTGACTAATTCAGCGTAACGCTGATAGGGTCTATGTCCCCCAGGGTACTGCCGGAACGTACCTTGGGTACGGTCCGGTATACCGGAACGGACCCTGGTACTAAATACTACTATCTAATATGCCGGACCGTACCTCGCCTACTCCACTAACGAGTCTAGGGAGTCGCCTACGCCTACTCCCTAACCCTAACCCTAACACTAACCCTAACCCTAACGATATCAGCTAGATAGTTACCAGGGTACGTTGCGGTGGTGTCAGGACAAATACCCCCCGGACAATCACCCCCCGGACAATTACCCCCCGGACAATTACCCCCCATGCCATTTACCCCCCA
>NW_014577809.1:136300-148654 GCF_000485595.1 Priapulus caudatus
TGTGTGTGTGTGTGTGTGGGTGCGTGCGTGCGTGCGTGCGTGCGTGCGTGCGTGCGTGCGTGCGTGCGTGCGTGTGTGTGCGTGCGTGAGAGAGAGAGAGAGGTGTGCGTGTTTGTGCTGTGTGTGTTTGTTTAGTGAATCAAAGTACTTATCCATACTACGTACACTACAGACAGTCGACAAACGTGCATAGGCCTACACTAGCTATTATAAAAAGCTGCGTTTGATAGCTAGAGTAGATGCAGTAAAATCGGTGAAATTTCTGAAATCTCACGATGTAAACAAACTCAAGTCTATATGAACATAATATGTGTTGCGTTCAATCCAATTCTGCCCAATCTACGAATCTGCCGACTGTGTGGCAGCCTCATTGAACTGTAGCACCTAAAACCCACGCTGATAAACCTGTCTGGTAAATCGGGATCCTCTTACCTCTTCTTCTTCCTTCTTTCTTTTTTTCTCTCTTTTTTGAATCTCAGGGGGGATATTTGTACAGGCCACCCCCCCCCCTCCTTCAAGAGCAGGGGGATGCATCCCCCCATCCCCCCGGGATTTACGCCCGTGTTAGTGACTGCGGAGCGCTGCGCATAGCGCAGCCGCATAGCGTAGTGCAGCGGGGACGCGGGGTGCTCGAGGGGGGTTTGAAAGAAAAATGCCTAAAAATACCGCATTTCCTTGCACATTTTTCTGTATTATATCATATTTTACTTGTTTTTGTTTCATTAAAATCATCATGAGTTGTCATGAGTTGCCACCACGAGCACACAATTCCACAATTTCCTGATTACACAATATGGATTACAGTATTAGAGCGAAGATACTTACGACATCGCGATTCGCGAGCATGCAGCAGATCGATTTAGGGGTTCTCTATCTCATTTCATTGTACACACTCCTTACTATGGAAAGCCATCACCTTCAAAAATCATTTTAAAACATTTTAAATACACAATTTTAAATCAATTTAAAACATTTCAAATTAATTAATAAAAATAAAAATTACTTTATATTGTTCGAGAAATTTAAATTCAAAATTTAAAATTAATTCACAGAATAACAAATCAATTTATTAACTTGCAAATTAATTTACAACTTTCCAAAATAATTGCCTGATGTACAAATTCCTTCTCATCATTGTAAAAATTCATTTTCTAAACGTACAATTTATTTTCAAAACAACAAACCAATTTACTAACTTACAATTTAATTGAGAACATGTTACATAAACTCACAAATGTTCAAATCTTGCTTCATCACCCCAACAATTGAAATTATAAGTTTTAAATTAATTTACAGAATAACGAATCAGTTCACTAAGTTTGAAATTAATTTATTACTTTTAACATTAATCATCAGAAATGCGAATCTATCTGTTGGTTTCAAAATTATTAGGTAACAAACGACAAATGTATAGCTTAAATTACAAATTAATCATACAGCTTTCAAAACATATATAAACGTTTACAATCAAAGAGCTTATTTAACAATCAATTTATATAACTACCAATCTATTCAAGACTTCTGAAATCACTTACTAACGTTTACAATTTGCCGCCCACTCTGTTGTTTCAGGTCCGTGTGCAAAACTATTCAGGAAACTTCGAATCAATTTATAGGACTTGCAATCTATTCACTACACTTTCCGAACCAGCCAACTATACAAACCAAACTTCAAATCGATTCATTCTAAAAGTGCCCGGATGCTTCAGCTCGGATGGATACGCTATTGGAGCTTTCGAAGATCCGATTTTTACCACCCTGCGGGAAACGTGGTACTGGTTACTTTGGTAGTAAATAGATTTCGTATTTATTTAGCATTATATTTTATTGAAACGCCCCAAGTGCCTGTGGTCTACAGCAGCTGCTGTAAACAATCTGTATACATTAGCAATCTTTTCCGCAGGCGTGATATTTTTTTCCTAGGAAAATCAAGAACATAGGCTCTAGTGAGTTGCCTGCTATGTTGTTGAGCTTGTTTCGTCGCTCAAGTGACGTCAGAGTGATGGTAATATTCATGGCACATCCATAATTAATAATCATTATTAATCAGCTGAATAGCCGACCTGTGTAGAGCACGGACGTCAGGGCTGAAAGGTCGTTGGATCGAATCTCCATTTTTTTAAATTATTTTCCTGTTTTCTGTATTTTTCTATCTTATTTCATTTAACAATTTTTTCCAATTAACGCAAATATTTACAATATTTATTTACAACATTTTTTAAATAGGGTTTGGTTAGGGTCAACAATGCACCATAAAACAGGAGTTTGAGGCACGTGATTTGTAAATCAACTAATGGCAGCGCTCACTAGAGCCCTATGTTCTTGATTAGTTCTAGGAAAAAAAATCACGCCCTGCGGAACAGATGTGTTTGTTTACAGCAGTTGCTGTAGACTAACAAGGCACTTGGAGCGTTTCAATAAAATATATGCTAAATAAATACGAAATCTATTTACTACCAAAGTTCTTCATGTTTCTATACTCTTCTTAATCTCTTTTCACGTATTATTTGTGCACAACCAGGATGCGTCTTGTTTGCCGTTGCGTTCTGGAATCCGATGGCTGCGTAAAATACTTTTCGATGCCAATCGGCTATAAAAGATTTTTAGCGAACAGTGCAGTCAGTGACAGCAACTAATGTAGTTCATAAAATGGGATGTAATCTGAACATAGTTAGTAGAGGGAGTTCTCCCTTTACGAGGCTATGATCTGAATTAAGAGACAGGATCCGCCGACACAGCGAACAGAGTCTGTCACGGAGAAATAGCGAGAGTGAACAACGTCCATAGTGATGTTTCGTGTCCGCTTTTACGTTGAGATCTATATCTATCCTACGTGCGAGCATGGTGCTTGGTGCATGGTTATATCTTTGCAGTTTTTAGTCTAACTGTTTCAGTACTTTGCGTATAGATGCACAGCGACGTGAATTATAACTGTATAACGACACAAAAATAACAGGACTGTAGGCCTACGATACGTAACTATTCCTGCCCGTCACGTAGAATTAGTATACATAATATGTTAAATGCACCTTGACTCACTACTAGATAAAAAAATTATATTTTATAAATGAATAAGCACATGTATATTAAGTAATACACTATATATAGGCCTAAGTATATACACACAAGAATATATTTGTGGCAACCTTACAACAGACCGTATTCCACGTATACAATCATGCGCACTTAAACATACCCTTTGTAGAACAAAGCAGCAAAAAAGATCCCTGCGCTTCCAGAGATCACGTTGGTCTCTCTCTACACAGTTGCTAACACAGAAGATGCATGCGGCCGCGCATTCTCATTAGTCAGTCGTCTGCGTGAAACCCTTTCTCAACGTAATGGAGTTATTTAATTAAAAATTAAAACATTGATTAAATTACATGTCGTGAAAACAAGGTGACCGCATACTGACCTAGTAAACTATGTCGCGCGTGTTAGGGGGAGGGGGTGTCGTTATCTCACCACTCGTCAGTTGTATATTATTTAAATGTTTTTTTAATGTTTAATGTTGATTTAAATGTTTTTAAATTCTCTCACCAAACTGATTATAACGAATTCAAATCGCTTATCGGTTATCAAGTGTTTGTCAAGCTCTCCACGAGCCCAACAATCTCGCATCAATATCTCTGGGCACACCACCCCGCGCATTAGGATATTTTTACTCTTGGTTCTACAACGGGTATGTTTATAGTGCGCATGATTGTATACGTGGAATACGGTCTGTTGTAAGGTTGCACAAATATATCTTGTGTGTATATACTTAAATATAGTGTATATACAATAACACATGAATAGATCATTATTTCGCATAACTTCATTACGAATAATAAAACGAGGTAGGTTTATTCATTCATAAATTTATAAATATGTCATCTAGATCACGCGTGCATTTAACGAGTTATGTATAGAATTACTACGTGACGGCAGGAATAGTTACGTATCGTACAGTCCTGTTATCGTTTGTGTCCTTATAAGTTATAATTCACGTCGGTGTGATTCTATACGCAAAACACTGAAACAGTTAGATTGAAAACTGCAAAGATATAACCATGCACAAAGCACCATGCTCGCACGTAGGATAGATATGAAATTCTTCAACGTAAACGCGGACACGAAACATCATTATGAGCGTTGTTCACTCTCGCTATTCTCCGTGGACAGACTTTGTTCGTTTGGTGTCGGGGATCTTCTGTCTTCTTCAGATCATAGTTCGTAGAGGGACGAGATCTCCTTCTAATAACTATGTTCATATAAACCTCAATTTTGGGCGAAAGTACATTAGTCTGTCACTGCTTGCACTTTCGCTAACATCTTTTTTATAGCCGATTGCATCGAAAAGTATTTTACCGAGCCAATCAGATTTCCAGAACGCAACGGGCAAACAAGACAAATACCTGTGTTCAATCTTCAATGCAGTTTCTGTGGTCAAAATCTAAAAACCGGACTGGCGTTCCTTCAATATAAACTTCGCTGAACGACACCGCCCAAGTCTCCGAACCTCTACAGGGCACATAGTAGGCGTAACCGCGTGAACGATAAATTGGTAAGTTAGACGCAAACAAATGAAATACGCATTTGGTTTATAGAGTGCATGGTCGTCATTGATGCTCTGTTAAGAAGTCCACTTTAGCTGCTTAAGCAACTTTTTTGGACGGGAGGTGGAGTTACCATACTTAAAAGTTCCAAAGCCCTGTGAATGATTTGGCACAGCCACCTCTTAATCAGCTCACAGGAATTGGCCAATATCTTATTAACTCAGATATATTTAATGTGTCAGTGTGCGAGCGGCAGCCAGTCGCTGCCATTGGTATGAAAATCATGTGCCTCAAACATCCTGTTTTATGGTGCATTGTGACCCTAACCATAACCGCTATTAAAAAACAACAACGAAAACAAGCTCAACAAAATGCAGCGCTCACTAGAGCCCTATGTTCTTGATTATCCTAGGAAAAAAATCACGCCTGCGGAAAAGATGTGTTTTGTTTACAGAGCTGCTGTAACACAGACACTTAAGACATTTCAATAAAATAAATGCTAAATAAATACGAAATCTATTTACTACCAAAGTAACCAGTACCACGCTTCCCGCAGGGTGGTAAAAATCGGATCAATAGCGTATCTATCCGAGCTGAAGCATCCGGGCACTTTTAGAATGAATTGATTTGAAGTTTGGTTTGTAGTTGGCTGGTTGCAAAGTGTATGAGATAGATTGTAAGTCCTATGAATTGATTCGAAGTTCCTGAATAGTTTTGCACAGGAGGCCGGAAGCAACAGAGTGCGCGCAAAATTGTAAAGTTAGTAAGTGATTTCAGAGGTCTTGAATAGATTGGAAGTTGCATAAATTGACTGTTAATGAGCTCTTTGATTGTAAACGTTTGTATATAGTTTTGAAAGCTGTATGATTAATTTGTAATTTAGCTATACATTTGTCGTTTGTTACCTAATAATTCTGAAACCAACAGATAGATTCGCATTTCTGGTGATTAATGTTGAAAGTAATAAATTATTTTCAAACTTAGTGAACTGATTCGTTATTCTGTAAATTAATTAAAACTTATAATTTCAATTGTTAGGGTAGATAAAGCAAGATTTAAACATTGCGAGTTTATGTAACATGTTCTCATTAAATTGCAAGTTAGTAAATTGGTTTGTTATTTTGAAAATAAATTGTACGTTTAGAAAATGAATTTTTTACAATGATTTAAAGGAATTTTTACATCAGCAATTATTTTGGAAAGTTGTGAATTAATTTGCCAGTTAATAAATTGATTTGTTATTCTGTGAATTAATCTTTAAATTTTGAATTTAAATTTCTTCGAACAATATAAAGTTATTTTTATTTTTATTAATAATTTAAAATGTATAACATTGATTTAAATTGTGTATTTGAAATGTTTGAAAAAGATTTTTGAAGGGGTGTGCTTTCATACCTCTATCCCTGACGTTATAGGCTATACTTGTTCTTAAGCTCGGAGGGGTGTTTAACAAAATACTAAACAGATAAAGTCCCAGCTAACACATAGTCTCTAACGTTATGGTTTCTGTTTTTATTTTGGTTTTGGTTTGAATAAAACCTTCTTAAGAACGTTCATTCAAACGTTATAAATATAGTTATAATATAGGTTCTTTGACAACGTCTTGTCGCAAACGTTGTGCTCAACCACTATTTAACGTTTGTGTTTCAGTTGCGAAATGCGTTACTACAACGTTAGCTATAAAACGTCTGCACTAAGCATGCGGCCCCGGGTTTTTTTTGTTTTTTTTTTTTTATTTTTTTTTGAGTGTTGTTTTTGGTCTGCCCGGGTATTTAACGTTTTAATATCGTTGCCATAGTTAGAAACTATAACGTTATCAGTGTCACAGTTCCTTATTACAACGGCAGATTATGAACGTTTTATCTAGGGTTGTCGAGGGGTAAAAATAAACGTTATTTATAAACTTTTGTCGCAACCATTTACAAACGTTAGTCATCACGTACACTAACCGATAATTGAACGTTTTTTATATGGTTAGATAACAAACGTTTCGCTGTACATTCATAAGGTTGTAAATGGTTCCCTTAAAAACGTTGAACAACCAAGCGTTTATTTACTGTTTGCATAGCCAGCCCTATGTTTAGGTTCCCTGCAAACGATTTCTCCGATAACTTAAATTTTATCGAGAGGCTATAATACTCTTTATTAGCTTCTTGATTTATTATTTGAGGTCATGAGGCTCTTGAGGTATATAGCCTCTTTGATTTTATACATATTTTACGCGGGCGCGCACTACATAGCGTAGCGGCATGCACGCACACACGCACGCAATGTAGCATACCGTGGCACACGCACGCATGCCTACACGGCCACCCCATATTACAGGCAAGCCACTTGGGGCGCACACTCCGCACAGCACACACATACACAACCACACGCGCGACGCACTGCACACATAACACCACACACCACTGGCAGCAAGATCAAGCCCGCACGTACAGGCACCACGGCCCCATTGACTATATATAATATCAACCGTATATATATTGTTGTAGTAATTGTTGTACTATACTACTAGTCACTTGGGCCGGCGTGTGTGCTTGTACCGTGCGGCATTGTCTTGCTGCACAGTGACACACAGCACACTACGTGCGCGCGCGCAACATGTATATGTTTGGTGTCACAACCAAGCGCGGACTGTGATAGTGAACCAACACTCTGACCCGCGCCATACACACATCACAACTCGACCGCGCTGGCACGTACGTTTCGCGGAGAAACAATTATGCCTCGGCCAGTGATTACCTAGTCTGAAACTGGGTCGCGTCCTAATAGCGTCGTGTTGTCTGATATACTGCTTGACAGCTAGAGGCAGGAGCCAGTGCTACGCACAGCGCGCCGTAACTCATGAACGGACGCCGTACAAGTGGGACATATAAGCAGTCAGATAAGTGTGTCAATTGCGGCCAAGCCGGTTGTCGAGGCACAAGTGACAAGTATACTGCATGGACCAAGGTTACTAGATATATATGTTGTATTCTCCTCATAATAGTTATTATACGAGTTTCTCTGGTTAGCCGTATGTGTTATCATATTGTTTATGTCATGAATATAGCTAGAAGTAAATTGCCTTCCGGAACAGGCTGATTTCAGTTGTGTTGTATAGCACTTGTACCCTTTGTCTCCGCCATCAGTTCGTGCGATCTGCGTTATATGGCTATAAGTTCTAGAGGCTTAGGCACTGTATCTGCAGTACGGGCGTGCTGGCGCGCGGCGGGCTGCGTTGTTTTGTGTGTGTGTGTGCGTGCGTGCGTGCGTTGCGTTTGCGTGCGTGCTGTCTGAGGCGCAGTGTATGGTGAGTGACGAGTCCATTACACATGATTAAGGGGGGGGGGGGGGGGGGGGGGGGGGGGGGGTGTATCATACTGGCTGGCCTGTCTCCTTTTTGGAACAAGACTGGTAGTGGCTTCGCATAGTGAAACGTCTGAACTCGTGCTCACACTGAGAAGCTGATGCTGAACTAGAAAGCAGGAGTGAGGTATGTATAGGTGTTTACAACTTGTATGAGTGAAGGCAGATTGAATGGTAATTAAATAACCCGCTATACTGGCCTAATAGCTGTAATAAACTGTCCTTATTAGTTCTATATTTCACAGTCCGCATGATATTTATGGCAGAAATAATTTATGATATGAAACAGATGATATTACATATATATATTATATATATATATATATATATATATATATGAGAGAGGAGATTGAGAGAGAGTAGAGAGAGAGAGAGAGAGAGAGAGAGAGAGAGAGGGAGAAGAGAGAGGAAGAGAGAGCGAGAGAGAGAGAGAGAGAGAGAGAGAGCGAGAGAGAGAGAGAGATAGAGAGAGAGGAGAGAGAGAGAGAGGAATGAGAGAGAGAGAGAGAGAGAGAGATATTATACATGCGTACGTACATTTGGCACGTTTTGTTTCTGTGAAACAGATTAGAGTGCAATCGCATGGATACCATTAATGCCATTCTTCATCATCCTTGAACCAACTGATGAGGAGCGTTAGGAAGGTGGCGAGAAGAGACACACGCGCACACAGAAGATACACATAAGCCGAAAGAGGGCAGCGGAGGCAATTAATGCAGGAGGAAGAGAATATAAATCAAGAAGTTGTTATATATACCACATCCGAGAAATTGATACAATAGATGCTGTTTGTCGCTTAATCTTATCTGTCTATTATCTATCTATGCTATTCTATCTATCTATGTATATATAATAATGTTTACGTAGAATGGCTTATTCAGGAATTATCACTATGTATTAAGCAACAATTAAGAGCTAATAATACCTTATATAGCTCAGCTCCTAATTAAATAGATTATTATTAGTGCTCTTGATTTGTAATTATGCTTTTACTTCATGTTTCTGGAAAAACTATTATATAGATAGGTTCGTGATTTCATATGTAGTATGTTGTATAGTAATGTAATATACATAATGTTTATCTGGAATGTTTGTCATTCAAAAATTAACACTGTATTGTAGTTAGGGTAATGTGTCCAAATATGCTGCCGGAATAACTGATATGCCGAATATTTCATTAATAGAATTTAGCAACTTTGATGTTTTGATGTGATATTGAAAATAATATATGATATAGGTATATAGTATATATATATATATAGTAAGTAATAGTATAGGTGTTTGTAAATCATGTCGGGTTTATGAGTTGTAGCAGTATATTTTTAAACTGGATTAGAACGTATTTTTGACTGCTTAGAAAATGTGGCTTGATTGCAATACTGTATGGTGCAGGGCCAGGCTTCTTATATGGTCGTCAAATCCAATTCCACTTCTGTGGATGATATGCTCAGCTCGCGTAAACACTGATTTTTTGTTAGTATGTTTGTTTTTCCATTAATATATATAAATATAATATATATATATATTAAATATATAACGTAATAGAAGTAATAATAACGTAATACAAACGTTATATTAACGTAATTTGTCGTCGTTTTTTTACGGTTATAAAACCCACGTTCAATACGTTATAATTTAAACGTAAAAAAAGAAACGTAATAGTAACGTAATACAAACGGTTATATAACTAATTGTGTCGGGTTTTTATAACGTTATCAGAAGCGCCACGAACATAACGTTATTTTCATTTAGTACGGTTAGAAACGTTAGTTTCTTAACGGTTATAAAAACGTTATAAAAACCGACAAGCATTCGTATTTTATAACGTTGGTTGTATAACGTTATCTCAAACCAAAACTAACCTTAAAATAACGTTATGGTGACCGTTTTTGTGGTTAGCTGGCGAGGGCCCTTTTGTCTCTCTCCCTCATCTTTTTGCCTCTTTCTCTCCCTCGCTCTCTCACACATTCCACTCTCTCTCTCTGCTCCTCTCTCTCTCTCTCCTCTCTCACATCTCTGTCTGTCTCTTTCTCTCTCTCTCCCTTTCCCTTTTCTCCTCTCTTCTGCTTCTTTTCTTTTTTTCAAATGTTTGTTTGGGACAGAGGCAAAGGGGGTGTTAACCAGCCGCAAACACCACCCCCTCTGCGTACGCCACTGCGTAGCACGTCATAGCGAGGGGGGTGACAACACCCAGGCACCGTGAGGCAACGTGACGAGGGAGAGAACTGCCAGGATCGCTAACGTCAGCCGCAAGGGTCCTATCCTAAGCAGCCAAGATCAAAACGGAAAAACGAGTCGGTCTTCGGAACAGCACGAACGACTAACGAAGCGAACGAAAACGAAACGACCGAAACGAACGAACAGCCTCGAGAGTGGGCGCCACCCACAGACACCGTCGAGAAGAGCCACCCCGGAGCACGACGAACGCCCAAAGAAGGTATAAATCTATATGAGGCGGGGTGAGAGGGGAAGGCGGCGGAGCTATAGTATAGCGGCTAACCACCGGACAGGAGACACACTGCCACCTAAGAACTGCGCCTAGCCGCGGCAAGCACACGACCGGGGGAGACAGACGAGCGAGCGGCGAGCCGGGGGCTTACAATATTAACGCCGTAGAATAGCTAAGATTAAGTTAATAGCGTTTAATAACTTAACGAGAAACGTATAACGTGTACGATATGGTAGAATATGTTAGGTAGGGGTAGTAGGGATAATATCTATATCGCTATTTTGAAATACTGGCAGTGAAGCGTTATTACATAGTTTATTCGTTAATACGAATGAATAAAATCATCCGTTGATAATAAAAGAATATCTAATATACCACCCGTCACGTAGGCCCCCGAACACACCGGCACGGCGAAACCATCCCGCGACTCTTTGGCGTGAAGCGGCGACCAGAAAATTGTCCAAGGTCGCCGGTCAAAACGCGAACGGGATTTGGTTCTATATCAGAGGGGCCGGTCGGGGAGATTACGGTACGGCATAGTATTTGCTAATGATATTGACATAATCGTTGCGTATATAAACTCGAATATTCACAGAGAGTATAGGCATAAGACATAGTGTCTATAGGGATCGTAGAATTTTAGAAATTTAATCATCGCTGGTAATTCACTTCCGCGGCTATAGTTTGCTATAGTTGACTAATCGTGGGGGCGTCAATGAAACTCAAATATTCATAGAGAGTAGTATAATTCTAAGCCGTGTATCGGGAGATATTTGCATAATATATTCTAGATACCTATCAGACCATGTCTAGGCTAATAGCTCTCATGTGAAATATTTGAGATTATTGACGCGCGATTAGTCAATATATTAGCAAACTATCATGCGTACCATATCCTCCCGTACGCGGTCCTGAATATAGTACACTCCCAACGCGCAACACAAGCGAGAAAGTCGCCAAACAAATTAACTTGAACAAAAAACGGCGCTCGTTACCGCGACCTGTGCGATGCATACTGCGTTCTCGAGACGGCGGCGCCATCCGCCAGCGACAGTCTCCGCGCTTATGGCGTTCTATGCGCTCTATGGGCTTGGCAACTGGCGATCACCGGCGTTCCCAGCGGCGCTCTCAGCCACGCTCTGGGGTCGTTTCCACGCGTCTTCACTACGTGTTATCGCGACTGGCACGACGACCTCACGGCGTTTCTATCTACACGTTCTCACGGCGACTATATAACTGGTCAGATTTTCGGAAAATTTTCAACTGTATAGTTGTGCGTTTTGCTGAGTAGCCGAAGAAACAATCTACCAGAGCCGAGGCCGTGGCCGTGCCGAGACAGATCGGCATGAAAACAAATGTAGATAGGATTGAAGACAGATCCATGAATTCGCCTTGAAAAGGGTACCATTTCGGCAGGCGTCTTTGCCCACGCGTGTAGCTGCCGGCGGTGGTAGAGGTTACGTTCTATTGTAGATTGTTATCGTGACCTTGGTCTCACGACTTCGCACCGCCACGCGAGGTTCTCACGCCGCGTTCAGCGGTCTAGAATCGGCCGAACCTTGGCGTTTGTTTTGGAACAGGCTCAAAACAAACGCCGGACTCGGCGATCAGTTGGCGACCATGGGCCACACCACGATGTCTGGCGTTTCCACCAGAACTTTATTACTTTTGGGCACAGCTTATGGCGACCTTGGCGCGCTCTGGCCAATTTTACCGTCGCCGTAGCAGCGCAAGTTATAGGACGCCACCCGGGTTGTGATTAATGTTGACTGCTTGTTCAATTTTTCAACCTCTGGGGTTTTTCTTAGCTACTGCATAACCGTCCTAACCTCATCGGTAGAGCGGAAAATGATCCCGAGCAACAAATAAATTACACGTGGTAACCACAGCACATGTGAAAGTCTAGTGTGGCCGACCCCTAGGCCAGCTACACTAAGGTAAATATATGCTCTGCTGTAATTCCGTATTGGAATTCTTCACCTTCCTCATTAGTTAGTTTGCAAACTTTGAGGCTTT
>NW_014577809.1:148679-156594 GCF_000485595.1 Priapulus caudatus
CACGCTCTCAATCACCTATTCTGCGACACCGGATTCGTCCGATCCCTCTACGAACTAGGGCATTCTGCTAGGCCCTAGAACGGTTTCTCTACGATCAGAGTTTGGCACAAAAAACGAAATCACACACGTTGTTTTAGCGCACGTAAGCTTAACGTACTTCCTTTGTTGCAATTTTGGGCATCTCCGTAAGTAAGAATGAAGCCCGCCTTCTGTCTGTGATGGGCACTGAATGGGCCGTCACCACTCTGCGGGACCGGTTTCCTTTCGCCCAAGCACTGTGTTTCTTTTGGTAAATAAATGCAAATGCCCGGCGCCCGCCATGGTATCTCGAAATTGCGAACAGGAAATGTTCTGCAATTTTATCACTTTTGCTTGTCCGGAGATGTGGAAGAGTTGGTCATTCATTAAACAACTTCAATAAACATTCTTCCAATTATACTGTTCCGGAGCCAAGATATCGAGATGAAATGTTCTACCAGCCCACAGCCGCCCAACCTCCCTTGGATGTTCTTACGTAAGTAAATTGGGTAATTTTCAGATAAAATAATGCGTTTTTATACTGTATTTACCACAAATTTTACGTTAGAAACTATATGTTATTACTGAATTTCTCCGTATCTCATTTCCTTGACGCTCTCATCGTCTTTTATCGCCTTTCGGTAGGTTGTTCTGCGTGATTATTATTCTTGCGGCGCCAGGCACTCATTTTGGAAACGCCTCCCCCATTATTAACACTATCTTAACCTATAGTTAAGCCTCAATACGTCCATCTATTCACTAGTAATATTTAGGAAGGAAGGTCCAAACCTGTGCATTCGTAATAAATTTTAGTACTGCTCTTCGCTTCTATAGTACTGATTGCCAAGTAATCTTTGCTCCTTCTGCCCCAAGATTCACACATATTTCGCGCCACCCCTCATCATGAACTTACATTTTAAAGTTCGGCACTCTTAATCATATTCGTGTCATAACCTCGCCATATATCATTTAATTAAATCCCCCTAGGTGATGATATGTGGTGGGCATTTGCTTTATACTTGGTGGCCCTGATTAAAATTCTCTACTCTTTTTCCTCGTTTGTGAATGTTCTTAACCATGTGTATTGGTTCTGTTTGTTTACATATAAACTTCGAATCTTTTTCCGATTCAGCCCTAACTCTGGACGAAGACTCGACACAAAATTGTTCTGTTACGGTTTTATAATCTCCAATTCCTAACAGCTTATCGTCATAAATTAATCATCCTGTCATCTTCTAAAACGAGGCACAGACATCCGCGCCTGCCCGCTCGCTCGCGAGTATCGCGCAGCCGGCCTGCGAATTTGGGCGCAACGTCTCACTGCGGGCAGCGCTCTCAACTTGAACATCCCAGCGTCGCGTGCGCAATCCCGCGCGAAGCTGGCGCGTCTTTCAATCCGCCGCGCAAGCTCGCTCCAGCCGATCTTATCAGCAAAGCTGTGGCCACCAATCTTGTACATGTCTCTCCTTGGATCACGCGTGCATTTACAGATTATGTATAGAATACTACGTGACGGCAGGAATAGTTACGTATCGACAGTCCTGTTATCGTTTGTGCCTTATAAGTTATAATTCACGTCGTGTGCATCTATACGCAAAACACTGAAACAGTTAGATTGAAAACTGCAAAGATATAACCATGCACAAAGCACCATGCTCGCACGTAGGATAGATATAAATCTCAACGTAAAAGCGGACACGAAACATCATTATGGACGTTGTTCACTCTCGCTATTCTCCGTGGACAGACTTTGTTCGTGTGTCGGGCGGGATCCTGTCTCTTCAGATCATAGTTCGTAGAGGGAGACTCCCTCTAATAACTATGTTCATATAAACCTCAATTTTGCGAAAGTACATTAGTTCTGTCTGCACTTTCGCTAACATCTTTTATAGCCGATTGCATCGAAAAGTATTTTTACCAGCCAATCAGATTTCCAGAACGCAACGGCAAACAAGACAAATACCTTGTGTTCAATCTTCAATGCAGTTTCTGTGGTCAAAATATAAAAACCGACTGCGTTCCTTCAATATTCAACTTCGCTGACGGACACCGCCCAAGTCTCGAACCTCTACAGGGCACATAGTAGGCGTACCCGTGAAGATAAATTGGTAAGTTTGACCAAGAACAAATTGAATACGCATTTGGTTTATAAGGTGCATGGTCGTCATTGATGCTCTGTTAAGAAGTCCACTTTAGCTGCTTAGCAACTTTTTTGACGAGGTAGGAGTTACCATACTTAAAAGTTCCAAAGCCCTGTAATGATTTGGCACAGCCACCTCTTAATCAGCTCACAGGAATTGCCAATTCTATTAACTCAGATATATTTATGTGTCAGTGTGCAGCGGCAGCCATGGCGCTGCCATTGGTTGATACAAATCATGTGCCTCAAACTCCTGTTTTATGGTGCATTGTGACCCTAACCATAACCCTATTAAAAAACAACAACGAAACAAGCTCAACCAATGGCAGCGCTCACTAGAGCCCTATGTTCTTGATTATCCTAGGGAAAAAAATCACGCCTGCGGAAAAGATGTGTTTGTTTACAGCAGCTGCTGTAGACCACAGACACTTAGAGCATTTCAATAAAATATAATGCTAAATAAATACGAAATCTATTTACTACCAAAGTAACCAGTACCACGCTTCCCGCAGGATGGTAAAAATCGGATCCTCGAAAGCTCCAATAGCGTATCTATCCGAGCTGAAGCATCCGGGCACTTTTAGAATGAATTGATTTGAAGTTTGGTTTGTAGTTGGCTGGTTCGGAAAGTGTAGTGAGACGTCAGGGCTGAAAGGTCGTTGGATCGAATCCCATCTTTTTTTAAATTATTTTCCTGTTTTCTGTATTTTTCTATCTTTATTTCATTTAACTATTTTTTTCCAATTAACGCAAATATTTACATGATTTATTTACAACAATTTTTTTTAAATAGGGTTTTGGTTAGGGTCACAATGCACCATAAAACAGGAGTTTGAGGCACGTGATTTGTATCAACTAATGGCAGCGCTCACTAGAGCCCTATGTTCTTGATTATCTTAGGAAAAAAAATCACGCCTGCGGGAAAGATGTGTTTGTTTACAGCAGTTGCTGTAGACTACAGGCACTTGGAGCGTTTCAATAAAATATAATGCTAAATAAATACGAAATCTATTTACTACCAAAGTCTTCATGTTTCTATACTCTCTTTCACCTATTATTTGTGAACACAAGGTATGCGTCTTGTTTGCCGTTGCGTTCTGGAAATCCGATTGGCTGGTAAAAATACTTTTCGATGCAATCGGCTATAAAAGATTTTAGCGAAAGTGCAGTCAGTGACAGAACTAATGTACTTTCATAAAATTGAGGTTAATCTGAACATAGTTAGTAGAGGGAGTCTCCCTTTACGAGCTATGATCTGAATTAAGAGACAGGATCCCGCCCGACACACGAACAGAGTCTGTCCACGGAGAATAGCGAGAGTGAACAACGTCCATAGTGATGTTTCGTGTCCGCTTTTACGTTGAGATCTATATCTATCCTACGTGCGAGCATGGTGCTTGGTGCATGGTTATATCTTTGCAGTTTTTAGTCTAACTGTTTCATTGTTTTGCGTATAGATGCACACGACGTGAATTATAACTTATAACGACACAAAAGATAACAGGACTGTAGGCCTACGATACGTAACTATTCCTGCCCGTCACGTAGTAATTATATACATAATCTGTTAAATGCACGCTTGATCTACTACTAGATAAAAACAATTATATTTTATAAATGAATAAGCACATGTATATTAAGTAATACACTATATATAGGCCCTAAGTATATACACACAAGATATATTTGTGCAACCTTACAACAGACCGTATTCCACGTATACAATCATGCGCACTTAAACATACCCTTTGTAGAACCAAGAGCAAAAAAGATCCCTGCGCGTCCAGAGATCACGTTGGTCTCTCTCTACACATTGCTAACACAGAAAGATGCATGCGGCACGCGGCATTCTCATTAGTCAGTCGTCTGCGTGAAACCCTTTCTCAACGTAATGGAGTTATTTAATTAAAAATTAAAACATTGGTTAAATACAGTCGTGAAACACAGGTGAACGCATAACTGACCTAGTAACTATGTCCGGTGTTAGGGGGAGGGGGTGTCGTTATCTCACCACTCGTCAGTTGTATATTATTTAAATGTTTTTTTAATGTTTAATGTTGTTTAAATGTTTTTTTATTATTCCATTCCTACTCACTCAAACTGATTATAATCGGATTCAATAAGTCGCTATACGTTATCAAGATGTTTGTCAAGCTGATCTCACTAGCCCAACAAACCGATTCAATATCTCTCTTGGGCACCCACCCCAAGGCGCATTAGGGATATTTTTACTACCTGTTGCTACAACGGTATGTTTGAGTGCGCATGATTGTTAACACGCGTGGAATAGGTCTGTTGTTAAGGTTGCACAAATATATCTTGTGGTGTATATAGCTTATATAGTGTAGTTACACTAATACACGTGAATAATCTATGTATTTCGATAACTTCATTACGAATAATAAGAACCGACGGTAAGATGGGTTTATTCATTTCAATAAATTATATAAATTGTCATCTAGTCATTTACGCGGCAATCGATCCCGAGGGCTCCGCCGGATGATTGACACTTGTGTCTTCGCAAATCAGCATTTTTCTTTTTAGAGTCTAAGAGTCCGCCCTTTATACACTGACATTCCAGACTCTATATACCTATTGCGACATCGGAATCGCCGAATTCTCTAATCAGAACTAGGGCATTCTGTGCTAGGCTAGATACGGTTTTCTACCGATTAGAGTTTGCAGCAAAAATCGAAAATAACACGTTGTTTAGCGGCACAAGCTACGGTACTTTTGTTTGCATTTTGCATCTCCGTAATAAGAATACAGCCCGCGCCTTCTTCGTTGATGGCATGAATGGGCGTCAGCCGACGTGGACCGGTTCTGTTGCCCCAGCCTGTTTTCTTTTTGTAAATAATAGAAATGCCGCCCGATGTATTTCGAATCGAAGCAGGAAAATTTCTGCATTTTTAGCTTGCTGTCGGAAGTGAACGAGTGCGTCATTCATAAACAATTCATAAATACATCAATTATAGTTCGCGAGCCAAATCGCGAGATAATGCTTTTACATGCCACAGCGCCATCTCTTGATGTTTTTAATAAATATGGGAATTTTTCCGAATAAAATAGATGCGTATTTTATATGTATTTACCCTAACAATTTACTGTATAGATAACTATATTGTTATTTTTAACTAGATTTCTCCTATCTTTCCCATTGGAGGTTTTGCATCGTCTTTAATGTCCTTCGGTAGTTTTCTGCGTGCATTATTCAACTTTGGCGCAGGCACTCATTTTGTAAAGAGCCTCCCATTTGTATCTTCTTGACCTAGTTATAGTGTTAGTCCATCTTTCACTGTTATTTTAGGAAGGAAGGTCAAACTGTGCAATTCGCTATATATTTTAACTCTTGCTTCTATAGTTATGATTGTTCATAATTTTCTCTTACTGGCCCACGATAAATATTTCCCGTCATCATGAACCTACATTTTTAAGGTTTCGACTCTTATCAATACGAGTATAATCCTCCTATATCATTAATTAAGTCCCCTAGGTATGAATATTTCGTGGTGCTATTTCTTTAAATACTTTGTTGGCCTTAATTAAAATTCTTCTCTATCTTTTCTTTGTTTTTGAATGTATTAACCAATTTATTCGTTTTGTTCATGAGAAATTCGGAATCTTTTTGATTCAGCTAATCTGGAGAATGACTGTGACCAATGTTTTGTTAGCGGTTTTATAATCTCCAATTCCTTAACATTATCGTCATATATAATTGCATTGTCATCTTCCTAAAACGACAGAACCATCCCTGACGCGCTGTGAGACGTTCGCCCGGCCTCGAATTTGGCCGCACGGTCTCCACTGCGGGCAGCGCTTCAATACCTTGAAACATCCCAGCGGTCGCGTGCCGCATATGCCCGCGACTGGCGCGTTCTCAATACCGCGCGTCAGCGCTCGAGGATCACAGCAAAGCTTGTGCCACGCAATCTTGTATATCATGAGTCTCTCTGATCACTGCGTGCATTTAAACAGATTATGTATTAGAAGTTACTCACTTGACGGCAGGAATAGTTACGCTATCGTACAGTCCTCGTTATCGTTTGTGTCCTTATATAGTTAAATAACTTCACAGTCGTGTGCATTCTGATACGGCAAACACAACAGTTAGATTGAAAACTTGCAAAGAATATAACCATGTCCACAAAGCAACCATGCTCCACGTAGGAAGATATAAATCTCAACGTAAAAGCGCCACGAAACACATTATGGACGTTGTTCACTCTCGCTATCCCGTGGACCAGACTTTGTTCGTGAGTTGTCGGCGGGATCCTGTCTCTTCAGATCATAGTTCGTGATGGGAGAACTCTCTCTAAATGAACTATGTTCATATAAATCCTCAACATTTTGCGAAAAGTACATTAGTTTCTGTCACTGAACTATGCACTTTGCTACATCTTTTATAGTCCGATTTGCATCGAATAAGTATTTTACCACGCCAATCAAAAAAGGATTTCCAGAACCGCAACGGCAACAAGAGTACAATACCTTGTTTCAAACATCTTTCAAGTGCAGTTCTGTGGTCCAATGATAAAAAGCCGACTGCGTTACTCTTCAGTATCAACTTCGCTGACGGACACCCGGCCCAAGTCTCGAACCCTACAGGCCACATAGTAGGCGTAGTACCCCGTTGAAGATAGAATTGGTGGAAGGTTTGACCAAGAACAAATTGAATACGCATTTTGTTTATAAAGTCATGTCGTCATTGATGCTCTGGTTAAGAAGTCCACTTTAGCTGGCTTAGGCAACTTTTTGACGAGGTAGGAGTTACGATACTTAAAAGTTCAAAGGCCCTGAAATGATGTTGGCTACAGCCACCCTCTAATCAGTCTCACAGGGATATGCCAATTCTATTAACTCAGATATGATTTATGTGTCAGTGTGCAGCGGCAGCATGGCGGCTGCTCATTGTTGATACAATCATTGCCCTCAAACTGCCTGTTATAATGGTGCAATTGTGGACCGGCCTAACCATTAACCCTATTAAAACAACAACGAACAAGCTCAAACCCAATGGAAGCGCTCACTAGAGCCCTATGTTCTGATTATCCCTCAGGCAAAAAAAATCACGCCTGCGGATAAGAATTTGTGTTTGTGTTTAACAGCAGCTCTGCTGTATACCATGCAGACATTTAGAAGCGATTTCATAATAAAATAGATGCTAAATAAATAATTACGAAATCTATTTTACTGACCGAAAGTAAACCAGACACGCTTTCCCGCAGTGATGGTAAAAATCGGATCCTCGAAAGCTCCAATAGCGTATCTATTACCGAGCTGCAGCATCCGGCACTTTTAGAATGAATCGATTGAAGTTGGTTTGTAGTTGGCTGGTTCGGAAAGTGTAGTGAATAGATTTTGTAAGTCCTTATGAAATTGATTCGAAGTTTCCTAAATAGTGTTGCACACGGACCGAAGCGAGGGCACAGAGTGCGCGCAGAATATGTAAACGTTAGTAAGTGATTTCAGAGTCTTGAATAGATTTGAAGTTGCATAAATTGACTGTAAATGAAGCTCGTTTGATTGTACTAACGTTCTGTCATACTATGTTTTGAAAGCTGTATGATTATTGTAATTTAAGCTATACAGTTGTCGTTGTGTACCCAACTAATAATTCTGAAACCAACAGATAGTATTCGCATTTCTGGTAGATTAATGTTGAAATAATAAATTATTTTTCAAAGCTTAAAGTGAACTGATTCGTTATCGTGTTAAATTAATTTAAAACTTATAATTTCAAGTTGTTAGGGTATAAGC
>NW_014577810.1:0-4149 GCF_000485595.1 Priapulus caudatus
CCGTCCTAGACGTACGTCAGGACTTATCAGATTTGCACGTACGTCTAGGACGCCAACGGTTGATCTGTTTTACACGGTAAGTTCTTTGGACGTACGTCCAGGACTGAGCAACAATATTATACACATCAGGAGTATGATAATTAGGGAATTATCTATTTCCTAATTATCTCCTCCAATGCAATACATTGTACAATGTGTGTTGTGGGGCTGCTGTGTTGTGTGTGCTGTGTGTGTGTGCGTGCGCGTGATCGCTGTGCGTGCTGCGTGTGTCTAGTGTATGTGCAGTGTGTGTGTGCATGTACGCTACCACACACTCAGGCAGACGCGCCACGCACATCGCATGTGTGGTTGTGTGGAGGTGTGTGCGTGCGTGCTGTGCGTGCGTACGCCGCAGCGTAAGAGACTGACGAGATGAGCGCATGCGTTCGTTTGCTGCTGCTCGAGCATTTTACAGCGGCTGCTGGTCCATGCAACATCAGTCACACACATCACACACACACGCATCGCACGCACTCGCAACGGACACGCACGCATCGCAACACATCACACAGCACAAACACACACACGCTGCGCGCCGCGCAGCACACACAGACACACACACGACACACACACAGTACACGCACACACACAACACACACCACACACACCACGCACACGCATATCACCCCATCGCCCGCGCGCGCTACACAGCGCCACACGCACACACACACCACGCTCAGCGCGCGCACACACAGACCACACACACACTCACACACACAGACACACACACGCACACACACACACAACACACACACACACGACACACACACATCACACACTAACACACACACACACAACACACGTACGCCACGCATCGCACACGCAAAAACGCACACTGCACACTCCCACACACACACAACCACACCGCGCGCGCGCACCACACAGCACACACAGACACACTACTATGGTAATTGTCTGAGCTGGACAGTTCCACAGTGATATTTCATCTCGATACATACACTGCTTCATCTGCGAAGGACGACTAAAGCACTGTGACCCAATTCTCACCCACCTGATATGGTCGGGTCTTGCGTCCTGGTTACGAGTCGCGATGAAATTAGAACATGCGTCCTGTGCATCCGATATCGCAACGGTCATAATAATTGTGTCGTTACCTGCATAGTTTACACGGTGCGTGTTTGGGACTGTACCTTGCGTCTGGCGTTACGTCTAGGACGTCATCTAGTCAAATAAACGCATCTGTAAATAGGCTTTTAGCCGTGCTAGGAAGGATAATTGCCAGAGATAATGCGGCATTAGGCCGGATGCCCCCGAAAGTCACCTATTGATAATCGCGAAACGCCGTTCATTCATTAAAGTTATCTGCGGACAAAACCCGAACTTTTCATCGTGAGCAATGGCTTAAGGCCTATTTACACGAATGCCGTCCTAGTCACGACGTCCAAGGACTTATCGATTGCCACGTACGTCTAGGACGCGAACGCGTGAATCTGTTTATGCAACGGTATAGTTTTTGGACGCTACGGTCCAGGACTGAGAACAATATATACATGCATTTGTGTGTGCTGCTGTGTGTGTGTGTGTTTGTGTGTGTGCGTGCTGCGTGGCGTGGCGCGTGTGTGTGTGTGCCGTGTGCCGTGTGCGTGTGCGTGTGCCGTTGCGTGTGGCGACGATGCGCATGTGGCTGTGTCGCGTGTACGTGTGCGTCGTGCGTGTGCGCTGTGTGTGTGTATAGTGCGTGTGTGCGTGGGCGTGTGCGCGTACGCCACCACACACTTCAGGCAGACGCGCACGCACATCGCATCGTGTGTGGTGCGTGTGCTGCGTGTTGTACGTCCGTGTGCGTGCTAGTGCCGACTGTGTGCGGGCGTGTCGTGCCTGCGTGCGGTGCGCTTACGCCACTTAACGACGACGCGTAGCGCGTGATCCCTGCCTGCCGACATTTATTTACATGTGGCCTGTGATCCATGCACACTACACACACACACACATCACACACACACACATCACAGCACACCACACACACCACACACAGCACAACCGCTGCGCCGCGCGCGCGCACACACACTCTACACATCGACACACACGACACACACACGTACGCGCGCGCGTCACACACAGATAAAACACACACACAGCAGACGAGACACACACGCACGGCACACACACACACGCGCGCACACACAACACACAGCACGTGCGCGCACACGCCACACGACACGCACACACTGCCCACGCCACATCACACGCACACGCACATCGTTCACAACAGGCACACGCGCGCAGCGCCACACAGACACACACACACAGACACCACACACACACACACGCGCGCAACCCTGCGCGCACACAGTACACACACACACACATGCCACACACACACACACGATACATCACTACACTACGTCGCTGTCCACACGCGCGCACACGCTAACATCACACGCACCCACACATTACCGCACACACGCGAAACCGGCGCCACACACACACCACACACACACGGCACACTTACTTTTATGTAGTTTGTGGACGATCCCATAGTAATGATTCAAATGCTCGGATAACAACAATTTTTCATCGCGAAGAGACAGTGACCCAAGCGCTGCTGACCCAAGCACGTGACCAATCTACGCCACCTGATTCGGTCGGGTTCTTGCGTCCTAGTTTACGATGCTCGATGAATTATGAAACATGCGTCCTGTGCCATCGATATCGCCAACGCGTCATAAAATCGTGTCGCTACCGCATAGTTTACACTGCGTGCGTTTTGCGACGTATCGCGCTCTGACGTACGGCTCTATATGAACGTACTTCCACTAAACGCATCGTGTAAAATGTAGGCCTTTAGAGGGCGTTGAAGGTACAGCTGAATAAACGATTGCGGCAAGGCGGCGTGAGGTCATGTGGGAAGGGATGGTTAGGAGCAATATCTCAGCCTATGGAGTTATCGTATTGACAAGCGGCTTGCGTCTTGGCTTTTAGAGATCAAAGGAATTTCTGCAATACCATAAATATTTATTCTTAGACTTGCAGGCGCAAAGTTAGTAATTAATGTTGTCGTGAAATAGCACTATTTTCCCGTTTTTCCGTTGTATACTCTAGGTATTATTAGCTCTTGATGTATATACATAGAAACAATATAGAGAGAGATAGAAACTAAATATATAGAGATAGTCTATCTTTTTTATTTCGATAGATATATACAAACTTTAGAAATACAGGTGCAGGGGCGTGTACAGGGGGGGGGGAATCCAGGAGGTCCGGACCCCCACTGCTCGTACAGAAAACGCATCTGAGGAGGTCTAATTTCAAAAAAATTTTGTTTACGGTCAGACCCCCCTGCATGGTACTAATCCTGTACACGCCCCTGAAGTGTTTGTATATCTCTATAGTTAGGCTGGCCTAGCTAACATGTGTGCCAATGGCACATGCATGCGGGGATGGTTGGATGGTTACTGGTAACCAACAAGAAACTCCAAACAAGAAATTCCAATTGAGCTCACGCAAAACTTTTAAATGTTTGGAAATCCAGCAAAATTAAAATACAGCCTCAAAACCAAAATCAAAATCTACGATAGTAATGTCAAAAGCGTCCTAGTTTACGGATGGGGATGCTGGTGTGAAGTGAAGAATTAAAGACACGAAAAATGTTTAAGTTTTTCATAACCGATGCCGCCAGAAAATTTGGCGCATTCCTTGGCCTACTATCATTTCAAACGATAATCTCTACAGAAAGAAGGGATGCCACTGTATCACAGACGAGATAAAGAACTGACGTCTCAGATGGCTCGGCCACGTGCTGAGGATGGAGGAGCAAATAATCGCCAAAGTGGCTCTGAGGTGGACGCCGCCAGGAGGAAGGAGACCCGGCCGACCCAAGACACCCTACAGGAGGAGAAGTGTGGAGGTGGAACTGAAGGAGATGGGCTTCTCGTGGAGACAGGTGCTGCGGGCGGCCCAAGACAGATCCCGCTCGAGGGACACTATTCGTACGGCTTCATATGCATGTCCCCAGAGGCGCCGGAAGTAGGGGGGGGGGCGGCCGACCCTCCAATCGAGAAAATGGGGGGAGGGGCAAAACCAAAAAGCCCCTCCCCCCCCAAAAAAAAAGAAGAGTGGGAAAGAAAAAATAAAATATATGAGCTAAGA
>NW_014577810.1:4287-6855 GCF_000485595.1 Priapulus caudatus
ACGCACACACGTCACACACATGCGCTCACGCACACACGTCGCACATACGCGCTCACGCACCCACGTCGCACACACGCGCTCACGCACACATGTCGCACACACGCGTTCACGCACACACGTCACACACAGGCGCTCACGCACACACGTCGCACATACGCGCTCACGCACCCACGTCGCACACACGCGCTCACGCACACACGTCACACACATGCGCTCACGCACACACGTCGCACACTCGCGCTCACGCACACATGTCCCACACACGCGTTCACGCACACACGTCACACACATGCGCTCACGCACACACGTCGCACACTCGCGCTCACGCACACATGTCCCACACACGCGTTCACGCACACACGTCACACACATGCGCTCACGCACACACGTCGCACATACGCGCTCACGCACCCACGTCGCACACACGCGCTCACGCACACACGTCGTACACACGCGCTCACGCACACATGTCGCGCACACACGCTCACGCATACACGCGCTCACGCACACACATCACACACGTGCGCTCAGCACACATGCGCTCACGCACACACGTCGCACACACGCGATCAAGCACACACGCGCTCAAGCACACACGCGCTCACGCACACACGTCGCGCACATGCGCTAACGCACACACGATAAAAAAAATCGTGAGCCCCCTTAGGTCTTTGCCCCCAAATCCAAAACTGCTTTCGGCGCGCCTGCATGTCCCACCAGGGGACCAAGAGGATAAAGAAAGAAGAAGAATGGCCCTACTTACTACGCAACTATTTCCTAAATTACTAAGCACAAATGTGGTGTCTGTGAAAAAATTCTTGATAATTTGTAAAATCGCTGATAAATATATGACAAAACTTTCATGGAACTCAGCTGAAGTACATGGCTATCTAGCTTTAATAGTACCACGCGGCAGAAAACAGTCGAAATAATATCTTTTCGGATCCTCAAATTCAATTAGTATATATGATCCTATGGGGGATTTAATTCTCTCTGCCAGACTGTTTTTTTCGGCATTTTTCACAGATTCGCATATTAATAACCTGCGGATGCGGATACTTTCCCCTAGAATTTTATAGTATATTGTGATAGTAAATGGATATATAATAGCATACATTAACCTACAAATTTCTATAATTACGCATTCACATTTGTCATAAAACAAATTAACATTGAAATACGAAATCTTCATTTTTGGGCGCTGACATGACACTAATGACACGAATGAGCTGCCGCTCTGAAAAAGTTTGCAAATTTCCCCATTGATTTTGCACGTTATAGACCTAGGGCTAATTACAAACAACAATTATATTTATACCTAATTGCTATTTAACTGAACGATATTTATTTTAGGAGAAATTCTTCCATATTAATTATAACTGAAACTAAGTTTCGTTTATAATATATAACAATCCTTCTGCTCTTAGAATTATGAATAAGAGAGACCCTCGATCTATATCCTGCAGCCGAAACGTTGCTTTGCGCAGCCTTTTCAGTGGATGCGATTCCAGTGGCGGATACACAGACTGGACACTTCGTATACTCTGCTTGTTAAGCGTTTCGATGGTGCTGCCCCTGGCGAATGTAGCGGTCAACTACTCGAAATGGCATCGGGGGTGTCTATATTCAAGCCGGTACGGGAGATTACGGTACGCATATATTTGCTAATATATTGACAAATCGTATATTATGCAAATGATTCCCGTACTGGCTTGAATATAGACACCACCATACTCTCTGTGAATATTGAGTTTATTGACGCACGATTAGTCAATATATTAGCAAATATATGCGCGCGAAAGTGAATTACAGATGATTAAATTTCTAAAATTCTAGATACCTATAGACACATGTCTTAGCTATAGTCTCTGTGAATATTGAGTTTATTGACGGTATTCTAGATATATTCCCAGATATAGCGTTTTTCAAGTTTCCCACAGAGCATGATAGGTACTAGATTTATCACGTGTTGCATGTTATATACGTATGCAAACAATAAATTCGTTAGGACGGCAATGACAGATGCAGTTACTCACTGACTGCTGTGCACACGAACAGAGACTGTACTTATTGCTTGTTTAATTATATGTAATCATAATATCAATGTAAACTAATACAAGATACAATCTTGTGAAGCTAACAGTTAAAAGTTAGGGAAAACACTACTTGGTTCGGTGATCTGTGTAATTCTGCTGCCCTTTGTTCTGTAAAAAATACCAGTTAAAACGATATGCAATTTGTAAATAATACACCACATCACATGACACATGTAGATGATCATGTACATAGACTTCGGAAGTGGATCTGCAACATAAGAAGAGCCGACATTGACGGGTTAAAAGACAGCCAATGCAAATATCTGCTAATTTCCGAGAATCATTTTGAGGCATATCAATTTATGTGTCCAGCTGACAAGGGTTAAAATCACTGGCTGCTTTGAAATGTGATATGCTGTACCTATTTAAAAATATAACTATTATTAGTATGGGAAATTAGTAAAATACATTGCTTTCTCTGCTTCTCGTCGTGTGACTCATGGGTCGTTATACATGCACCAGGCTTAGTCTA
>NW_014577810.1:7241-9826 GCF_000485595.1 Priapulus caudatus
GAAAATGCATTGCATCATTGTTAAATCTAAGATGGCCGTCGAAAGGAACACCGTATCATATAAACTGCTATAACTTCTCGCAGACTTATGATAGAAGGGTAATTTTCGTGTCTATCCCTATGTTTTAGGGGTCAGGTTATCCACTGAGACTAATAACCAGATTAAAAACGCACTGCATCACCATCAAAGCTAAGATGGCTACCAAATATGACGGTCATTTATTGACAACGTTTCACATATCGCTATAATACTAGCAGCATTTACAGTATACATGATATTATTGGTAAGGTAACTTTAATACTGATCACTGTGTCCTTAGGATACCAATTGGGTTTCTGCAGTCATTGACTTGTTCGGTCTGGCATTTGCAAAATTCGCAACACTTGGCACGATTTTGTTGACACACGCACCTTGCTGTAGAACACTTCACACAGGAACACACAACTGCAACATCGTCCGGCAAAGGTAGATGGAACCTACCTGGAACAAGCAAGCCATCTGATAATTCGAATCCAAAGTCTGTAGGTTCCAGAGTAAGAGCACTCAAACAGTTCATCTGACTATAGGTGGAGTAAAAGGCTCTGAGAATATGTCCTGTAGCTGCGTGGCTAGTCGGTGGCAAGTCCAGAACGGTCACAGACTTGCTGTGGTGGTATAGTCTATGTCGTAATTCATCCATATTTTGTATAGTATGGTCACCATGTTTCACGACCTGTACCAGACATAGTTCCGATTCAGCTAGACACAAATTGTCCGAGTTCTTCCCGAAGTCCTTGAGGTGTGCTATTGGGTTCGCTTTGAGCGCTGCCAATTTGGTGCCAAATTTGCTTGTGATGTCACATCCAGTCAACGCATGAACGACCGGCAGTACATCACATAATTCACGCCCCTGCTTTGCTGCCAATACATGTACTGGGATGTAACTGATACTGTCCCCTACACCACCTATACAGGAAACAGTATCAGGTACATCCCAGTACATGTATTGGCAATTTGGCAGCAAAGCAGGGGCGTGAATTATGTGATGTACTGCCGGCCGTTCATGCGTTGACTGGATGTGACATCACAAGCAAATTTGACACCAAATTGGCAGCGCTAAAAGCGAACCCAATAGCGCACCTCAAGGACTTCGGGAAGAACTTGGACAATTTGTGTCTAGCTGAATCGGAATTATATCTGGTACAGGTCGTGAAACATGATGACCATACTATACAAAATATGGATGAATTATGACATAGTCTATACCACCACAGCAAGTCTGTGACCGTTCTGGACTTGCCACCGACTAGCCACGCAGCTACAGGACATATTCTCAGAACCTTTTACTCCACCTATAGTCAGATTAACTGTTTGAGTGCCCTTACTCTGGAACCTACAGACTTTGGATTCGAATTATCAGATGGCTTGCTTGTTCCAGGTAGGTTCCATCTACCTTTGCCAGACGATGTTGCAGTTGTGTGTTTCTGTGTGAAGTGTTCTACAGCAAGGTGCGTGTGTCAACAAAATGGTGCCAAGTGTTGCGAATTTTGCAAATGCCAGACCGAACAAGTCAATGACTGCAGAAACCCAATTGGTATCCTAAGGACACAGTGATCAGTATTAAAGTTACCTTACCAATAATATCCTGTATACTCTAAATGCTGCTAGTATTATAGCGATATGTGAAAAGTTGTCAATAAATGACCGTCATATTTGGTGGCCATCTTAGCTTTGATGGTGATGCAGTGCGTTTTTAATCTGGTTATTAGTGTCAGTGGATAACCTGACCCCTAAAACATAGGGATAGACACGAAAATTACCCTTCTATCATAAGTCTGCGAGAAGTTATAGCAGTTTATATGATACGGTATCCCTTTCGGCGGCCATCTTAGATTTAACAATGATGCAATGCATTTTCGGTACGCGTATCAGTTTTAATGGATAGCCTGACCCATCAAATATAGGGATAGACACCAAAATCAACCTCCTATCATAAATAGGTGGCGAGTTATGGTCAATTACATGAATTGACGGCCATCTTGAACGCCATCTTGAATTTCACCTATCCTTCCCATGATTCAGAATGTCTACCCAAGTTTTTTTTACTCCCAGGAGTGTCCCCTACATGAATCAAGCGTCAAACTGCGGGGACACAGGACTTCCCTCAGCTGATAGATTAGCTTGATTTCATGAAATATACATAAACAGAAAAATACGGTTGAGAAATATTCACTGCTGGCCACTGAAGTATACCATTTTTGCTTATGGCAATATCATGCTGAATAATTTTGCTAATAAAAAATTCAAATTGTCTGTATTTTACCTTATTTTCCATAATTCCTTCACCCGATCCCGTCCACCTTTATTAAAAACACAAGGGAAAGTCAAAAAATTTAAGAAGCTAAGAAAGGATGCAGTTCAATCTCTGATAGAGGTCAGTAACCCTCCTGCACTCCGAACCTAGAAACAAGCAGAATCGTAAATTGCTGAAGCTCCAGCACTTGTGATTAAGCTTCTTAGCAATAAATGTGATTAATGGTATTTGAGTAAAAAATATGGAAATTATATCGTCTTTATTATTATTATTGTTTGTAGAAAGAACAAAC
>NW_014577810.1:9851-17833 GCF_000485595.1 Priapulus caudatus
TTATAATTAACGATAGAGACGTTTTAATGTTACAACGTTACACATCTACGGTGTGTCACCACAGCCAGATTTTTAGTGTACCGCTACATTCGCTAGGCGGCGCCACCATTCAATTCCATAACACTATTTTGGCGTTGCGTCCAGTCTGTGTATCCGTTAGTGTATCCGTGTATCTGTTAGTCTGTGATGGTATAGCCGTCAGTTTTGAAACATTAAAAAAAATATTTCTAACGAATATTGAACTACGTATAAAACTTTTTGTGTAGCGTATGTTTGACCTATTTTAACTAACCATATCTAAAGAACCTAGAGTAATGAATCCCTTTCATTTTCACTTGTCTGTTCATGCCTACTGCAGACTGCAGTGCTGAATCTCGCTGAAAACAAATAATGTTTGGTTTAAACAATTTATGGTATTGTGCAGCAGTAGAGGGCGTCTATTGGCAGCAGGCTTGAATAAGCATCGAACAGAAATTTAGTAAAAATAGGCCTACTTATAGAGACTTTCGGCGCATATACGAAATACTATTTATTCATTCGAAATCACTACAGATTCAAAGACCAATCTTCACTCGAAACATTTGGCAGAATCATAGATATCATATAACACATGTTATGGGATATCTATGGGCAGAATGTTTTCGAGAATTTCCAGCATGTAATCGGATCCCGTTTCAACGTTTCAAACACAAATGACCGACCGGTCGCCATGGCTATGCCACTTGACGGAATGGCACACTTACACGACAAGACAAATCTCGCGTCTACTGCTTTCTAGACGTTCACGAGGCATTTACCCTGCGTGCATAATGCAAATTAGTGCACTTTAGTGCCGAATTTTACCCCAAAAAAAATTAAGGAAGAGCTTTTCCCGAGACGAAGTAGTGTAACGTACGCGGCTAAAAATTTGCCGAAGGCTACTGTTGTAGGCCACATTTAAATTAGTCATACTCAAGTTGCAATTATGTTATCACGAAGCGTTTCCACGAGAGTGAAGGAAACGTACATTCTGGAGACTTGCCACCGGGGCAGCAAGATGGTTCGAAGACTGTGGGCACGGCAGCATGCAGCAGCAGCAGCAGCAGTGCAGGCGGGTCCCAGCCTAGCTGACTACGAGCAGCATTGTGAGTGTGTATGCTCCTTACGGGCGATTATTATAGCTTTTCACTGTAACTGGGTCGTCTCTACGTGAAACTTTAGGAATTTCATAATGCAAATTCAATAGACATTACACTTCAATCTGGTTCTAGCTAGTTAGCATATTAACCCATTATTCCGTTTTTAGCAGATTTCTAATGGTTTCTCTGTATGTAAGTAATGTGGGTTTATATATTTTCGATTCATTTTATTGTATGCATATTTATTGTGTATGTTAAGGTTAACAACATTGATAATAACAGGAGTAGATAATAGGGAATTATTCCTATAGTTCCCTATTATCTACTCCTGATAATAATACTAATTGTTCGGAGATATCATGTAAATTTTATTTTAATGTTTTGCTAAAAATAGTCATATATAAGCGTAGTAAAATGAAAATGATTGTGTAGAATATAAAATGATAACAAAGTATGAATTTATATCGTACGTCGGTGACAAGGGTTAAGAAGGAGAGACTGAATCCTAACAGGGTGGGAGCCAGGTTTGATCACAGTACAGCTAGTGGCTCTGCATTGCTGCCTTCTTTTGGCAGGGTTTGGAATGAGGAAGGCGCTGGCAGTCTAGGCAAGTAGTTGCCAGTTGCTTGCCAGAACTAAATTTCTCCTAATGTCATTAGGATTTTATAACTGGATGAGGGATTGAAATGTCTTGTGTTTTTACAAATGTGTAAACGTTATTCAGTCTAAAGTATGTGCATATTTAGACATTATATTTTTCCTGCAAATGTCTGGTGAAATTAGTTGAGATTAAAGTTGGTGTTTTGTTTTCAAAATAATAAAATCTGAGAGTAACCTCTCACAATGAACCCTTGTTTTTTCAAGTATTAAGAGTTTTGCACTGACATGTGTATTTTTAAGCAGATGCTTCACTGTGTAAAGTACCACGTTGATTGTTTCGTTCATGTAGGAGACAATACAGAGCAGAGGTTAATGCATGCAAACTGCATGCAGTGCCCCTTCGTACACTCAGGATACAGAAATTGAGCGAGAGCGAGAGCGCCATCTGTCGTGGAGTTTGGCTCTAATGCTACCCTAGACTGGTACCCGTCCCTTCTCACAAGCTCGATATAGGGCTATATCGAGCTTGTGAGAAGAGACGGGTACCAGTCTAATGCTACCCCATCCACTTCACGGGCTATACAACTACGGACTGCTGGGAATTCAAGCGCTTACAGTAGACCAGTGTTTTTCAACCACTGTGCCGCGGCACACAAGTGTGCCGTGAGATATTGTCTGGTGTGCCGTGGGGAAAAATTGGGAAAAAAATTGAAAAAAAAATTGAAAAAAAAATTAATTGTGTCTTTCTTCGATTCCTGCCAGGATATCAAATCTGTGTTCATCCAAACAGGCCCAGGTTTCACACTGAGTGAATAGAAATATTTTATTTTATTATAAAATACTTTTTCTTTGTGTTTATTTGATTCCTATTCAAGACACTTTGATGAGAACGACTTTATATTGTGAATATAGGCCACAGAGTTTCATTTTTTAACATTTTCTGTTGGTGGTGTGCCTCGTGATTTTTTCAATGAAAAAATGTGCCTTGGCTCAAATAAGGTTGAAAAACACTGCAGTAGACTATGCACTAGACAAGGACAAGGACCTTTCGGCGGCTTCTGGCAAATGGTGGTGAAGTGTTGTGTTCATGTTGTTGTCACGTATTTATAAATACATTTGTGCGATCGTGTAAACTGACTGTGAACCGACGAAGTCTTACATGTTTCCACTCTTTTTCTTCTTGACTGTTCTGCTTTTGTCAACAATCTGATTTCTGACATGTCAACAATCTGAATGGGTTTTTATACAAAGTAGACAACAAGTTGAACGAACCAGAATTGCACAGAAAAGCGGATTTATTTTTATGTCATATTCGCATTAATTCCAAAAACATCGACTACCATAATCACATTAATGTATATGGATATAAACCAGGGTATTTTAATCATTGCTTCATTGCTTCATTGAATCAGAATCCGATACAGGCATGATACCGAGACGGTGGGGTCACCGTCATAATTGCTAGACACGAAGCGCCGATGACGTCAGACGCGACGACGTGTTAACCTATTAGGACTTAGGACAGCGTGGCGACGGCCTTCATGATCCATGGGTAGTAGTAGGTGACGCGGGCGAATCCGTCAGGATAGCCGGCAATCTGGCAGCCATTGACCGACCAGGATGTGACTCCTACCAGGGCTGGCTCATAGTTCTGCATCACCCACAGTGGGCCGCCGCTGTCACCCTGCAAGAGAGTTGAAGGACAAGTGAACGCTAGGTCGAGGAGATGCTTGCTGAGTTTCCGGTGCTTGCATCGGCGTAGTGACACAATTAATTAGGAGTGTTGTATGAAATTCAATCGCAAGAGCCATGAAAAGCCCGGTTGCATCGCGTTCTCATTCAAGCTGGATCGAGAGAATTATCCATCACAACTCGATGGTCACCCGGTCTCTCAGACTCGCTCACTCAGACTAGATGGTCACTTACACTGCATACTGTCTGCTTTCCCTGTCCGGAGCAGATCATTCCCGCTGGCTGGACAAAGGATCCGTAATAGGCTTGGCAGGCCTCACCAGAGACGATCACTTGATCAGCCTTCAAGAGGACGGAGGATGTGGGTCCATCTGTAACATGCAAGAAATATCCTCTAGGAGCTTCATGGTGTCAGCGCATCAATCAGTTTACCTAATACATACATATAGCAACAATCTGGTCTCAAATATAAATAAAACACGAGCTCGAACCGGAATGCAAAAGAAAATATGTGAATTTCCTTGCATTCTCTGTTGTGCTCACCAGAGAGAGAGAGAAAGAGAGAGAGCGAGAGAGAGAGAGAGCGAAAGAGAGAGAGAGAGAGAGAGAGAGAGAGAGAGAGAGAGAGAGAGAGAGGCGGTGGAGTAGTAGAATGAGAGCACACGCGCAAGAGAAATAGCTAGTCTAAACTTACACCCGCTAATGCGTCCGAATCCAGATGTAGTAGCCTCCCAGTCCACGTACTTCTCGTCATCGTTGCTAGCCAAGGCGATGGGATGAACGTTGCTGGTGAACTCTACTGGCTCATCAAGCTCGATGACCGCAACATCATCGTAGATGGCGCTGGAGCTGTATGTCTCGTGCCTCAGGATTCGATTTGCCTAGAGTAAAAGATACACCACTTGAAGATTCGTCTCGACATACAGGTACACCTGCCCGGCCGCACGCGCGTACGTACACCTGCCCGTCCGCACGCGCGTGCGTACACCTGCCCGGCCGCGAATTTTTTTTCCCGCTTGAGTTCCGGACCACAGCCAATCAGCGCACTCCATTCACTCGACTTCCTCGAAGCAACAATGTAAAATAAATATCCCCTATCCCTAACCCTAACCCTAACTCTAACACGTAACCGAACCCTAACACGAACTATAATCCAACCATATATATACGAACCATATATTACAAAACGCTATCTATGGTGGGTCCGGAACTCAAGTGGGAAAAAAAATGGCCGCACGCGCGTAGGTCCACCTGCCCGGCCGCACGCGCGTAGGTCCACCTGCCTGTCCGCACGCGCGTACGTACACCTGCCCGGCCGCACGCACACATGCGTATTCTACGCATACAGAGAGTCACGCGCACACATCTACCCAAGTAGCACGTACGTTTACTTACCTTTCTCGTTATTCCGCCACTGCTCTGCTCCAGTGTTCCCATGCGAACGGAGAAATATTCCGGGTTATTCTGGTATCTGTAAACCAATAGAAATTGAAATAAGTCGCGAGGTTAATTTATCTATAGTATCTTTTCACGAGTTTTATATTATGCCTAAATGACGAAATTTTTATGAGCTCCGTCGACTGCTCTCACGCACGAACGTACGCGCGTACACTATAGTTTACGAAACATATCAGAACAAATTACGTCTCTCTTTGTAATCATGTAAAGCTACGCCACATGCTTTTGAATATTTATCTTATTTTATATGGTAACGCTACAGCTTGTGAACGAGGTAACGTTTATTGCAACGAATACTTATTGTTAACGGTGTCTCGACGCACTTACGGATGCACACAGTGAGCGGCAGTCAGTACATGTCTGTAGCTGATCAGACTGCCACCACAGGTGAATGAGCCTGATCTGTACAGGATTACCTGGAAACACAACGTAACGTAAACACGAAGTGGCGACAGACGTCGTCATTGTCGTAAAGTTACTTGGTTCCAATGGAGTAGAATGAAAGCACACGCGCAAGAGAAAAAAGAAATAGCAAGTCTAAACTTACTCCCGCTAATGCGTCCGAATCCAGATGTAGTAGCCTGCCAGTCTACGTACTTCTCGTCATCGTTGCTAGCCAAGGCGATGGGATGAACGTTGCTAGTGAACACTACTGGCTTATCAAGCTCGATGACCGCAACATCATCGTAGATGGCGCTGGAGCTGTATGTCTCGTGCCTCAGGATTCGATTTGCCTAGAGTAAAAGATACTCCGCTTGAAGATTCGTCTCGACATACAGGTACACCTGCCCTGCCGCACGCGCGTACGTACACCTGCCCGTCCGCACACGCGTGCGTACACCTGCCCGGCCGCGAATTTTTCCCGCTTGATTTCTGGACCACAGCCAATCAGCGCACTCCATTCACTCGACTTCCACGAAGCAACAATGTAAAATGAATATCCCCTATCCCTAACCCTAACCCTAACTCTAACACGTAACTGATCTACCCAAGTAGCACGTACGTTTACTTACTTTTCTCGTTATTCCGCCACTGCTCTGCTCCAGTGTTCCCATGCGAACGGAGAAATATTCCGGGTTATTCTGGTATCTGTAAACCAATAGAAATTGAAATAAGTCGTGTGGTTAATTTATCTATAGTATCTTTTCACGAGTTTAATATTATGCCTAAATGACGAAATTTTTATGTGCTCCGTCGACTGCTCTCACGCACGAACGTACGCGCGTACACTATAGTTTACGAAACATATCAGAACAAATTACGTCTCTCCTTGTAATCATGTAAAGCTACGCCACATGCTTTTGAATATTTATCTTATTTTATATGGTAACGCTACAGCTTGTGTACGAGGTAACGTTTATTGCGACGAATACTTATTGTTAACGGTGTCTCGACGCACTTACGGATGCACACAGTGAGCGGCAGTCAGTACATGTCTGTTGCTGATCAGACTGCCACCACAGGTGAATGAGCCTGATCTGTACAGGATTACCTGGAAACACAACGTAACGTAAACACGAAGTGGCGACAGACGTCGTCATTGTCGTAAAGTTACTTGGTTCCAGACCTGCATCATTGTCAGGGTGGACGATGATACACGGGACATAATCAGTCGCGAGTAGAACAATGCTCAAACTCGGTGTGCGATTGCAAACGATTGGTGTGTGCGTGCGTGCGTGCGTGCGGTCGTGCGTGCTTGCGTGAGTTCGTGCGTGCTTGCGTGCACTCGTGCGTGATTACGTGCGTACGTGCGTGCGTGCGTGTGAGTTAGTGTGTGTGAGTAACTGTGGTGTGTGTGTGTGTGTGTGCGCGTGTGCGCGTGCGCGTGTGCGTGTGCGTGTGCGTGTGCGTGCGCGTGCGCGTGCGCGTGCGTGTGCGTGCGCGAGTGCACGTCTATCAATTTCTTCTATCTATGTCCCAAATAAAGCCGGTCTAGCATTTTTTCAATACCGGTTATGAAAATTTTCTGTTATTACGCACGACAATTACTATTAACATGTGCGCATTTTAACAGAGGCTCTCTGGTTTTACCGGCTTTCCACCATCGTTCGCTACATGCACGTTGCTACTGCTTACCTGCCATCCGACCTCCCCGGCAACCACCACGGTGCCGTCAACTATCTTACTGTCGTCATAATCTGTGAAGACGAAGCGTTGGCGTTAACGGTGACAGGGACGAACACCCGACGCGACTGCGATCATCACGCACACAGCGGCAGTTTGAACGGACGTCGTTAGCTTATTACAACAATACGATGCCTGTATGTAGCTAACAACGATAACAGCTCAACATAACGATGAAAATCTTTCACACTCTCTCTCACTCTTGCTCCCGCTCTCCAGCTCTCTTCAATACGCTCTCATGAAGTATTTTACAACTACGTAAGTCCCGTTTAGCAAAGCGTGATTAGTGATTTATATGCAGTAGCTAGGGTTGCTCTGCTACTTGCTAGAATGTTTGCAATATGAATTTAATAGTGGTCTACTCACTACGCTACGCGACTAGGCGATAATCTAGAATTTAAATTTAAATTTAAATTTAAAATAATTATTAAGAAAGCGCCGGACATGGCCTCACAACGAGATAGTTGTTACAGATTACTAGAACGTAGCAGGATTTCAAACATGACTGTCCTCACAATCATTAGGTGAATAACGGGTGTGCGTATAATGTGAATATAGGCCCTACCGTAGGTATATCACGGTTCATCTGGATCTGGTATAAATATTAGAATAATTAGCATAATCGAAATATGATGTTGACAATACCAGACCGCGTGATTGATATAGTAATACTATTCCTAACTGTATATACCCACGTTCGCGAACAGACACAAAGACTCATTTGCACAATGACAATCATAGGTACGCGCACACGCACAATCACATACATGGGAACATGCACACGTAAACGCACAGACACAGGAACCTATGCACGCGCTCACACCCACACATGCCCACACACCCGTGTACACACACACCCACGCAAACGCACACACGCGCGGTCGCACGCACGCACGTGTACGTGCACACACACGCACGTGTACGTGCACACGCACGCACGCACGCACACACGCACGCATGCACGCACGTGTACGTGCACACGCACACACG
>NW_014577810.1:20406-24144 GCF_000485595.1 Priapulus caudatus
ACGTACACGTGCGTGCATGCGTGCGTGTGTGCGTGCGTGCGTGCGTGCGTGTGTGCGTATGCACGTACACGTGCGTGCATGCGTGCGTGTGTGCGTGCGTGCGTGCGTGGGCACGTACACGTGCGTGCATGCGTGCGTGCGTGCGTGTGTGCGTATGCACGTACACGTGCGTGCATGCGTGCTTGTGTGCGTGCGTGCGTGCGTGGGCACGTACACGTGCGTGCATGCGCGTGCGTGCGTGTGCACGTACACGTGCGTGCATGAGTGTGTGCGTCACGCCTCCCCCTACTGGCAATTTAATACAGGAAATTACATACATCATGCACGAACGTGTACGTGCACACGCACGCACGCACGCACGCACGTGTACGTGTTCGTGCACACGCACGCACGCACGCACGTATACGTGCACATGCACACGCCGTGCGTGCGTGCGTGTGCACGTACATGTGCGTGCGTGCGTGCGTCCGTGTGTGTGCGCGTACACGTGCGTGCGTGCGTGCGTCCGTGTGTGTGCACGTATACGTGCGTGCGTGCATGAGTGTGTGCGTGCGTGTGCATGTGCACGTATACGTGCGTGCATGCGTGCGTGTGTACGTACACGTGCGTGCATGAGTGTGTGCGTGCGTGTGCACGTCCACGTGCGTGCGTGCGTGCGTGCGTGCGTGGGAACTTACACGTGCGTGCATGCGTGCGTGCGTCCGTGTGTGTGCACGTACACGTTCGTGCGTGCGTGCGCGCGTGTGAGCGCGCGTGTGCAGATACACTTTCGTGCGTGCGTGCGTGCGTGCGTGCGTGTGTGCGTGTGCAGGTACACGTGTGTGCATGCGTGCGTGCGTGCGTACGTGCGTGTGTGTGCAGGTACACGTGCGTGCGTGCGTGCATGCATGTGCACGTCTACGTGCGTGCGTGCGTGCGTGCATGAGTGTGTGTGCACGTACACGTGCGTGCGTGCGTGCATGCGTGTGTACGTACACGTGCGTGCGTGTGCTTGTATCGAACAATATTACGCATCTGCTTGCTGCCAACCGTTAAACTCAGCATGTGCGCATATGACGTCAATGTTTATAAACATGAAACATCGCTATTGCATGAGAATCACTGAAGAACTGCTCCGTCAATCACGCGAAACGCAAGAGAAATTTAACGACGGCGAAATATACAGCTGTGTTACACACACGCAGCTAGGGCCTACGTACATTGCTCCCAAATCCCATTGGTTGATACAAATCACGTGTCTCAAACTCCTGTTTTATGGTGCATTGTGACCCTAACCCTAACCCTAACCCTATTAACCAAAAAAAATATTTGTTGTTATTAAATTGTTGTAAATAAATCATGTAAATATGGATAAACATAGAAAAATACAGAAAACAGAAAAATAATGAAAAAAACAGATGGGATTTGATCCAACTACATTTCAGTCTTGTTGTCTCTGCTCTAGGCGTTCAGCTATTGAGGAATTGGGTTTTTGTGTTATGGATGTGCCTTGACAACACAGTGGCGTCATTGAGGAGTTTGAGGCACGTGATTTGTATCAACCAATGGGATTTCGGAGGGCCACGTCACCGAGTAAACATCGTGAGTGGCATGCGGTGGGCGTAGTCATTAAGGTAATTAGGATTATTTAAGTTTTATTATAGTTTTTCGTGCGCTTCTAAATGCCAAAATTTTTCAACGATGCTACGATGTCATGCTTAATTACCAGCAAACGCTGTGTCACGTCAGTCACTGTTGCCCACGAATTCAGATTAGACGAATTCCCAGTGAATTCCCATATGTAATTCTTTGTTTTGTATTAAATTGCCAGTAGGGGGAGCGTGCCGCTGCATATATGAACTCAAACCTTCGGTTTGCCCAAGGACGGGGCGTCCGGGGGCACCACTAGTCCAGATGAGAGACCGGATACCAGAGAAGCGTCGCCTGAGAGGTGTTGATCCTGCCCGCTATGCGCGGATCTTGCGCGCAGTTCCACGGCAAGGCGCACGCGACCGCGGGAACGTCCTACGAAAGTATCACGCGCTGGCAGCTATTGATCCGTGCGCCAAATCAAAAGGCCGGCGCACGGATCAATTGCTGCCAGCGAACAGTCTCGAATTTTAGCGAGTCTAATTCACTAGCAAACATATGCACACAAAAACCTCTTTACAGTTATTGTGTGAACGCTGATTGCTTGCTATATAAGCTATGCATGCAGCGCAATTGTACACTTACGTCTATAAGCTACGGTTATTTTAACTTACATCGTGGCAGTCTCTGTCCGGGTGCGCGGGCCATAGCCACGGCAGCAAGAGCGAAGAGAATAACGGCTTTCATGATTGCTGGTGAAGCTCTCTGTAGGTAACGGTACTATTTTCCCTGTTCAACGTACCTTCCTTATATACTCTACTCCCAATCAGTTGTATGCTCAGGAGTTAAGATAGGATGGGAAACGGTCCAGTTGTCTCTCCCATCCACATGTTGTCACTCCCAGCTCTTACAATAATTTGTTATAGACCCAGGGCCGTTGTGGCCTTCCAAAATGCGCTACTGCAGAAAAATGTAGGATCACCCAGTGATAATAGCATAAGTGGCGCTTATGGTGCGGCAGAAATTTTTTCAAATTTAGAGCCTGGAAATGGCATTTCCTGCATTTTCAGGCTATGTTGAAAGCAACCAATTCTGATCATTTTAAAAGGTCAATTTGTAAATTTCAAAGAGGAATGTAGCTAAAGCTGATGTTTTGACTAAAGTATCTAAAATATTAGTATATTGTATTAAAATATTGTAATTATTTAATTATTTGTAAAAAATTATTAAAATATTGTAAACCTTGCAAATCTGTGTATGTGATGCATGAGTGACTTACGAAGGCTATTAGTGTATATATTACTCCATAACACATACACATAGACATACACGTAACTTACACATGTGTGTGATGAATAAAAATATATCCGACGAACATTTTCCATTCTTCCTCTTTCTTCCTATTCTTCCATCACTCTCTTCCCTCATTCTCTACTTCCTCTCCTCCTCCTCGTCCTCCGCCTCCCCCTTCTCCTTGTTCTCCTCCTCCTCCTCCTCCTCCTCCTCCTCTATCTCCTGTCTTCATCCGCCCCCACCTTCTCAACTCCTCCTCTTCCCCCTCCTCCTCCAGCAGCTTCTCACCTTCCTCTCCCTCATCTCTCCTATACCTCCCCTCTCCTACTCCAATTACCTTCCCCCTTCCTCATTTTCCTCCCTTCTCATCCACTAACTCAACTTCCTCTCATCCACCTCCACCAGCTTCTCCCTCTCCTCTATATCCCATTATCACATTGAATGGCTTCCTGAATGCTTTACTACTACTGTTGTCAATAGTAATTATACTAATAACGATATTATCAGTAGTTCTTTAAGATTGATCTTGCACTGTGTGCCGATTCGCCTGTGTTCGCTTAGATCCAATCTTTCCACCAAAATGGCGCCACGCATGTGTCGTACGTTTCATCCCCGGGGGGGGGGGCACTCCATATATATTATGGTAGGTATGTGCCACTGCGAAGTCAAAAATGGAGGGCTCTGGAACTAACTCACACCTGAAAATGGTTGAGCCTTCACTGGGTCGTGCTGGGTCGGGGAAGGGGGCACTCCATATATATTGCATGGTAGGTATGTGCCGCGGGAGAGACTCCCATTTTCAACCCTAACCCTAAACTTTTGTTCCAGTGCATCGCATTTTTAAGAATATCTCGTTCCAGAGCATTAAGTTTAGTT
>NW_014577810.1:24670-28268 GCF_000485595.1 Priapulus caudatus
GGCACATACCTACCATAATGTGGGTTGAGTGCCTCCCCGGGGTTTCATCTCCTTGGTATATGTTGCTCCTTGGTTCCCTGCACAATTTTTTTTGTCAAACTAATGCCACGGCAGTGCCGTGCTGCCGTGGCGGCCACTACGGCCCTGATATTAGACCGGTTTTACTGAGTTATTTACAAGAGAATGTCTAATCATCATCGCATGACAATCTGGGTGACGGTTTTTGTGTCGGTATGACTCCATATAACATTTACGATTTTACGGCGACTTTGCGTCGAAGCATTACAATCGACGTTGTATTGCGATTGAAGCGTTAAAATGTTTACAATCTCTAGTATTTTTTTTATTGAATTGCACCATGATATGGACGAAAATGCACCGGCCCCTGAGAAATATTGGGTTCAAATCAATAATCTTTGTATAACGGTGTTAACGAGTTCAAGCATGGATTCAGCGCACGCAACTATAAATTGCTAACAGATCTTACATAACGTAGTTCTGATTGATTCCCTGGTTCTTACCGGTTTCCCTGCGACATTTACTGAAGAATGTCCAGTCATCCTCGCGTGCATGACAATCTGGGTGATGTTTTTTTGTCGGTATGACGATATATAACATTTACGGTTTGACGGCGTCATTTGTATTGCGATTGAAACGTTAAAATGTTTACAATCTCTAGTATTTTTTTTATTGAAATGCACCATGATATGGATAAATAATTAAAATGAGGATAGTTAGAATATATAAGCACGTATATGTGTGTGTGTGGGGTTGGGCGTGCAGGCATGCGTGCGCGCGTCTGTGCCTATAATAGATTTCCCATAGAAAATGCTTCGTCATTTCTTATACTATCCATCTTATGTTTAATGGGCAGAAATCAGATTAGAACGCTTATCGCTTCCACGTAAAAATATTATTATAAAAGCCAACATAATGACACACGCATATCGTATTAGGGATAATAACTGTAAATAGCAACGCGACGAGCGATAGCTTGTATCAATAGATAGTATTATAAGCTGATAATTTAAGCTGTTTGTTCAACATGGCACTAACGCGTTACTCTCATGAAACTCCTGCGCCTTGGTCGTAGGAAACGAATGCGATAAAGTTAGGTGCCTGGGATACAATGTTTTAAGGCCCTTATACTATGGCGCCAGGAGGAAGACGTGTTAAGCTCGACGCAAGTTCCACATACTGCAGCGAGATCGAAAGTAACACTATGCAGAGAGGAATCGCTAAAGCGTTTACGACAACATTACAACGATTATAAAACCCGCGAATATTGTTATGTTACTAATCACGAATTCCGTTGAAGGTTTCTCTTTTTCAATGGCTTATAGGCGAGATAATGTAAGCACTGTGCGTTATCCTAGAACTGGTCATCTTTCTGACACCCCATCCTTCCCGTATACACAGGTTAGAAATCTGCGTGACGGGAACTTCAGGTGTGAGATGCAGGCTCAGGTAACTCACGTGCATAGAATAACAATTGCACTCTTGACATCTTAATTAAGCGATTGATATATCATTATATCAATATATCATATATCAATATATATATATCGTCGTTATTCATATGCTATTAAATCTAACTTTTTGCGTATATGTCAGGTCATCCTGAATGCTCAGTTGTCCATTTTCTGGATCTCAATTCAGAGTAAGCTATACACCAGACGTTGTTACTTGAAATGTTTCGTTATTCAATGCAATTGATGGGGACAAGGTAATTTATGCTTAGGTATTTTTCTGAGTGTTCATTTTTTGTTAAGGTATTGACGTATGATTTCAGGTTATTTCTGTTTTTTTTCCTACTCGAATCATCCCTTCATGTGCAAGTTCATGTGCAATAACAACAACACTGTGAGAGTTTCGGCGAAGTGAGATATTGAAAACGTTAAATCTGAATCAATACATTTGTACGTAAATACAGGTATATAAATGCACAATGTGGGATCAGTGATTATTTGTACAAGAAATTTATAAACGCAAAATATCCACTCGGTTGTCATATTCAATTCCTCAGCTCAGCGTGAAGTTTTTACATGTCTGTTTATGTGGCTGGCGTGATATGAGATCGAAGACATTTTGTGAGTGTTGAAGAAGATCTGTTCATAGACAACCCCACGGCAATAAATATTTATGAATATAATAGCCACGATTTGTCTAGGATCGGTGTTATTTCACATTAGGAGCATACGTAAATATATTCCGGCCTATATGCTTTAATGTATTTTGATGACTAGCCTACTTGTGCGAACCGGGTAGCGCAATTAATTGGTCCACATCTAATGTGAAATACGCATTTGTTATAACAATTGCTTGCCATCCGTGGGCCTATTTGTCCCAACTACACCTATATTCTTAGCATGTTTATCACATGGGATACGCATACAACACTATATGTGGCACACTGGCACAGATGGTCACTGGATGCCATAATTTCTCTATCTCTTATTGTTTAACCGCGCCGGCTCTTTGACTCAGTATATGAGCGCGAATGCGTAACTCGTCCCACACGCGTAATAGCATGGCGCTGCCAATAGAACGAGAGTACACACTGGGCGTGTAACGATTAGCTGTGCCTCCCCCTTCGACAATACCACACCGGAATGCCACCTGTACGCTGGGCGGCTAAACGTGATAGACTACACACAAGGCCCCACATTGACCGCGAGTGCCTTTGTTGCGGCCGAGATGCGCCACGTTTCGAATCATTGTGCGCGTCGGGCGTGCATCCGACTCGCCAAAGAGAGCCCCCTGCGTGGGTAAGCCGCTGGTGCTCTACTGACCGCTGGATACGGTCGTGACATCATGCTCTGCGCACGCGCTGCCTACTCACCACTAGCTAAAGCCGCCCCCCATCTAGTAGGCCTACCCAGAGAATATAGATCGGACATAACGAGGAGCGAATTGAGCTCGCGATTGTTGTCCATTTATATGTTAAAAAACACGTTTATCTTAGACATATATATACACACGTTAAGGTAAGCTATAGGCTACACCCGACTGCGGGCCTTGTCAGGGAGGCGGAAACGATGCTGCGCCAACGTCTCGGGCGATTGGCAGACGCGCACGCATCGCTTCATCGCGCTCACTTTCACTAGTTCAACAATGACCCCCACCCCTCATTTGTACACAAAATCACTGGCGTCACGACTCCGTCGCCGTGCGGTCATGCGGACTACGACGCGTAAGTGGAGCATAGCAAGCAGTCGCACAGGGCGGCACCGCATCCGTACTTGCTTGCGTAATTATGGGCGCGCGCGCTGCATGAGTTCTTCTTTCCGAACATTGTAACTGCTTAATAAGCGCACGTGAGACAATGAACGAAAATGAAAGCGAGTGGGAAAGAGAGAGCGAGAGAGAGAGAGAGAGAGAGAGAGAGAGAGAGAGTGTGTGAGAGAGAAAGGGAGAGAGAGAGAGAGAGAGAGAGAGAGAGAGAGAGAGAGAGAGAGAGAGAGAGAGAGAGAGAGAGAGAGAGAGAGAGAGAGAGAGAGAGAGAGAGAGAGAGAGAGAGAGAGAGGAGAGAAGAGAGAGAGAGAGAGAGAGAGAGAGAGAGAGAGAGAGAGAGAGAGAGAGAGAGAGAGAGAGAGAG
>NW_014577810.1:30580-31662 GCF_000485595.1 Priapulus caudatus
TGTGTGTGTGTGTGTGTGTGTGTGTGTGTGTGTGTGTGTGTGTGTGTGTGTGTGTGTGTGCGCGCGCGCGCAGCAGAGCAACATTTAATATTGAAGGTAAATCTTTATTGTACATTATGCAACATCCGTGAAGACTGACATCATGCGATCACTTAAATTCAGACCTTTCAATTACCGGTGGTGGTCCAGTCTTCCTCTCTCTCCTTCTCTCTCTCTTTCTCTCGTTCGCTCTCCCTCCCTCTTCCTCATTTTCGCCCTCTATCACTCACTCCCATTCTCTTTCTCAATCCCCATCTCTCGATCTCTACCTCTCTTTCTATCTCTTTGCGCTGGCTTTCGCTCTCTTTATTCCTTCCTTCCTCCCTCCCTCCCTTCATTCCTTACTTCTTCCCTCACCTTCACTCTTTCTGTCTCGCTCTCCCTTTCTCATTCTGCCTTTCTCTCGCTAGAGAAGGAATACTCGGGCGTTCACAGCGAATGGCTATGATCCAAATAAATACAGGAAATACCCCGACGAGGCTATATATATGGAAATGACAGAGACAGAGATAGATAACGCCAATGGCTATACATATATGACTCGTTTGGTAGCCAATGAGTTAGAATACATATTGGTTAGATCGACTCTGCATATATAAAATAGCATAGAAACCTGCAGCTGTGCATTCAGCGTATGTCAGTCAGTGCAATAGTTTGTGAACATAATAATTCCTTTACTTTCAGATGAACAAGCGCGTATTTCTCGCCGTTTTGGTACGTATATTCGACTTAGAATCTATTTCACTGGAACGTTCGCTTGACTATTTACGCTTTAGCCGACAAAACCCGCAAATTGTCAGTTCATCATATATATTTATATATAGATATGCATATATATGTATATATATATATATATATATATATATCGTCGTTATTCATATGCTATTAAATCTAACTTTTTGCGTATATGTCAGGTCATCCTGAATGCTCAGTTGTCCATTTTCTGGATCTCAATTCAGAGTAAGCTATACACCAGACGTTGTTACTTGAAATGTTTCGTTATTCAATGCAATTGATGGGGACAAGGTAATTTATGCTTAGGT
>NW_014577810.1:32440-56881 GCF_000485595.1 Priapulus caudatus
TATATATATATATATATATATATATATATATATATATATATATCTTTTGTTATCGCGCGCGTTAACTCGCTGCCGCAAAACTAGATCGAGAGAGAATTTCCATTCTTGTGGCGAAAGCTAATTCTAAATGCATCCGCGAGCGGCGACCAGCAAATGACGAGGCGCGCTGAATGTAAATCGTGAGAGATGAATACGTTTATCCGGCCGGCCGAGCAGCTCATAATACACGCTACGGTGCATCTAACATCAAAAGCAACGAAGATCAGGTGTAGGAAGTTGGATTCACTCCTGTAGGAAGTTGGATTCACTCCTCCTATTAATAATGCGTCGGTTGATGTCTGTATGTGTGTGTCGGGAAAGGTCGCGATACATGCCTCTTTTCGTTACGTGGACAATATTGTCTTGACGAGTTATAGACCTGGAAATGTTAGAGCGACTCGTTCTAATTTCTGCGTTATATGACTTAATCCTTAGCTTTGATGTTGGTGAAGTTGATAATGTACACGCTGCGATATACGTTATGTCATATTATGTCATGTTTAGTGCTGTTATCCCATGACGGAATCGTCGCGTTTTGTTCGTAAGTAATTCATGTAATTCGAGTGTAATCTCTTTTTTTATTAAATTCAAATAACATACTACACTGTTTATGTGAAACTGAATAATCCTGAAGATTTACGAACCGTATATACACAAAAGCAAAAGCGAAAAGAAAATTACACGCCCAATACAAAAGGCGGTGTTATATAATTCCATTTATCTGTACCCGGTATCGAGGCAATCGTTAAGGCAAGTTTAGAATGTAGAGCACAATTTACGCGAATTGATACTAGTAGCTCTATAATGATTTCATTATTTACGCTTAGGCGCCTAACCCAACTGGAGCAACAGTTTATCAATAGATTAGCGACACGTTTATACAGGCCGGGTCCCCTATAACTCCTGCGAGTGCACAAACGTTCAACCGCAATACAAATATTTAACGTTCAGAAAACCTGCTGCATGGATATTCACATGTCGCTGGTGTTTCGCAATGCCAACTTGCCGGCGGCTCGTTGCGTAGCATGACTGTGATCAACGAAGTAAGCTCGTGGCGCCATCTATTCCGCGTACGCAATTCAACTCACCACGTGTAAGAGGCATCGCCTCGCTTCATGGCCGTATATACCAATGTGCATTTAGTAACACACTAGATTACCGATAACAGTAAAGCGAATCAAATAGCTGCGTCACACTATAGTTACAATAATCGTATACGCTAAACCGATCGAATCAAGCATTACCATAACTGGCAGATTATGGCAACAGATATCCTGATTTAATTTCTGTTAAATACGTAAAGCAAATTAAGATTATGAAACTATTAAGCTGAATTGGTGAAACAGTGAACTTATAATTAATGATATTTTTCACCGATAATCCAAACGGATATAAAAAAATGAACATCAAAATATACATTTATGGATACATTCGCGCTCGTAGATTTCCATTAAACACGATTCCACATCTCGCTAGGATGAAAATACAATGCACACACACTACAACACTACACATGTCAGCGAAATACGGAGACTCTTACATAAATTGTAAAGATACTTTTCCCCTCCCTGTAACTTTAATTTATAATGTAGGAGGTGTAGACGCTGCAGAGCCCCCTAGTAGTCGAAAGCAGGCGCAAGTGGCGTAGGGTCGTCTGGCGGTCAGAGCCACCTGTAGTTGTTGCAGCGCAGCACCTTCTGGCGGCCAGAATGAGATGTAGATGTTACAGTGCCCTCTTGCGGCTAGAACCAGCTGTAGATACTGAAGTAACTGCGTGTCATCGTGGCATCGTCATCGTCACCGTCGGCGTCACAGCCAATGCAGCAGGAATGGGCGGCGCGTGCTCTGCGGTCGCGTCACGCGGTACTGCGCTGCGTCAATGTTTGACTTGAGCCACACACTCCACACCAAAAACAGAGCCGTTACGGATGCTGCGTGTCGAAAGAGCAAGGAGGGGGGCACCGCCGCCACAGACACGGATCGAATGAAAGGGAACGCGCCGCCACGTCATCGCTGTTCTCGCTTTGGCCCATATAGGCATAACGGGGTCGCGACCATGCTTATGGCGCGTGGCGAGTATTCTACAGCTACAATAAACCACGAATACGTATACGCCGTTTCGTGTTATCGGTTCCGAAGTAATTTGATTGCACCCGATACACACCGATAAATACATTTAACAAGCAGAGATCCCTCGTTAGTAGTTGATACCGGACGATTGTGATATATATAGGCTAGAAACGTCACATCGTTCTCTGCAATCGCAGCCAAATCTAACAGCGTCCCAATACCGACAGTGACCAGCAGACCGATAAAAGGTAGAACAGTGTTAGTGTACGCATACTCTACATATAAATCCAATGATATAGGAGAATTACCGCCATAATTCCACGCATACATACCCTGAACATGTTAGCGTCGATAGGTTCGACATTCATTTATCGGACCATGTGCTTACACACCGCGTCACCTATACACGGATGTGTGAAGCAAATCGAGCGAGACGCCGTCGGCGTGTGGGCGTCATGCTGGGCGCTATTACACACACGCCCTCGGTGGCAAGTAGGTGAGAATGCATACGAGAGCGATGCTACTTTCTGGAGCAGGTGAAAGTCTAATGCTTAGCACCGCACGCAGCGCACGGCTGCTCGCGAAAGTGATGAAATCGTGACACCGCGACAATTATAGAATTTGTTTGTGTGTGTGTGTGTGTGTGTGTGTGTGTGTGTGTGTGTGTGTGTGTGTGTGTGTGTGTGTGTGTGTGTGTTGTGTGTGGTGCACTTGTGTGTTGTGTGTGGTGTCGTGGTGTGTGTAATCGTGTGTGTGTGTGGTGTGTGTGTGTGGTGTAGTGTGTGTGTGTGTGTGTGTGTGTGTGTGATGTGTTGTGTGTGATGCACTGTGATGTGTGGTGTGTGTTTGTGCGCGCGCGCGTGTGTATGCGTGCGTGTGTTGCCGTGTGTTGGCGTGCGTGTGTGTGCGTTTTTTCTTGCGTGTGTCCGTGCGTGCGTGTCTACACGCATGCGTGACTGCCTGCCTGGTCGGGCGCGCGCGCGTGCTTCACTTAACCACGACCAAAACTCCCATGCTGATGGGGGAGGTGAACCATTTCTCAGAGTGCTATAGTAAGTTTCCGCTTTCAGCTTTACGTACGCCTTTGATGCGTTTGAGCGTTGGATTTATTCACCTTGTTTGACCGTATAATAACGCCACAAGTCACATACGGAGAAAACCACAGCGGTAGTATCGTAAGGAGACCGGCGATGGCGGAAGAAAGGATACCTTTATTCTCCAACCCGATAACCAAACCCGTCGGGTGTTGCGCTTGTGCCCAGACGAAGCGCGCCGCAGTTTGTTTGGGAAACCGAGGTTTCATAGCTGCAGCCAGGGACGTCGTTTCCTCGCGCGCACGGGCGCTCAGTGTTGCTTTTACGCGTTTAGCTGTTGTTGCGATAATGACGTGTTGTTGGTTTTGCTGCTGGAATAATGTGCGAGCTCCGCATTTTCTTGCTACCTGCAAGCGTTGAACTGACGCAATCAAAACATGCACGCGGAAGCCGAGCTCGCCAGGGCAGGCGCGCGCGCGTACTGCGCGAACAGCTTAAATTTACACACGCGCGTGTACACGCGACTTTATTTACCCGGATTTTATTATTGCTTTCCTCGGAAATGAATTGATTTCGCAATTTCGTCGCATGAGCTGCAAATTTTTCGCGGCTTTTATGATCGCTATCCGGTAATATCCGTGTTCGTCTCACCGTACACTCACTCATACCCGCGAGCCATTCCGCGTTCCTGACCCAGTACACGCTGCTGCTACGAATCCCCCCTCCGTACATCCGTCCTCCGTAACCTCTCTTTTAGACAATCATCTAGTGTTTTTCCGCTGCTTCTTTTCCGCGAATGAACTGCGGTCGACCGCACGCAGAAAGCGCCGCATTCATTAATGCGACCTAGTTTCGATGGGATTTCAGGCGGGCATGCGCAGCGTTAGCGCCACACCGCACGCAGTCGGACATTTTACGAGATGTCGTACACGGGGATGCGAAATACGTCGTTAGCCGTCAGCATGCAGCTCATCGACAAAGATCACGTCCGCGATACGAGAAATGTAAGACGCGGTCAAGAATGTGCGAACTGTTGTACGGCGAAAATTAATCAAGCGTTGTCAATGCATCGTGTTCGTTGTTATCGGAGAATCTCGTGACCTTCACGATCGGGCAATAAGTCAACAATAGTTTGAATTACTTCCGTATAGTATGCGGATGTGAATGTAGTGCTCGATAAAGAGAATATATAGTAGTACTAGTAGTATGTACTACTAGTAAAAGTACTGTATGAGTACTATATTTAGTATGGCGAAGAGAGTATTAAGGATACATACAACAGTAAGCCTCAGCAAATTGTTCACCGCACTATTTGATCTCTAGAAAAGGCCTTTTGGCATTTCTTTCGATGAAATTCGTCGCTAGAGTGCACTCTTTTGCATTATTCACGCAAGTTTAGATGCCTCGTGGACATCTAGAAAGCATTAGAAGTAAAATTGGTCTTGTCGTGTAGCTGTGACATTCCGTCAAGTGGCGTAGCCATGGTGACCGGTTGGTAATTTTTGGGTTTGAAATGTGATCTGTCTACCTTGTAGAAACTCGCATCATAGAGCTGACAAAAGTTTCAAGCGGAGCAAAGAGCATGAATCTGTAGTTATTTAACATGAATAAAGTGTATGTTGTGTATGCGACGAAACAGTGTGATCATTTTTAATTAATTTCTGTTCTATGCTTATTCAGTCCTGCTGCCTATGGACGCCCTCTACTGTTATACAACACCTTGGCTAGGTAAAACCTAGTCAGAGAACGGCACCGTGGGGAGAGCTTGGCGACAGTGCTGCCATGTATGCCGCATGGTGGCATGTTTACTAAACTCTGCGGGAGCATGTAAACGATATTATAGTTTTACGATAATGTACGTAAATGCGCCATATATACTGGATTATCGCTCGCGCTCTCTCTCGCCCCTCTCTCTGCCTCCTCTTCCTCCTCCCCCTACACGTCCTCCTCTACCTCCTCTCCCCTCAATCCTTCTCTTATTTGCTAGCTCTCTCTCTCTCTCTCGCTCTCTTTCTCTCTCTCTCTCTCTCTCTCTCTCTCTCTCTCGAGAAAGAGAGAGAGAGAGAGAGAGAGAGAGAGAGAGAGAGAGCGAGAGAGAGAGAGAGGGAGAGAGAGAAAGAGAGAGAGAGAGAGCGGTCTTTTCCTTATCTCTCTACTCTAACCATCATTTGAGGTTTCTATCACTCCTACAATTACGTGTTAGTATATTATAGGTTTACGTTATAGGTAACTTGTTCACGTGTTGGTAATGTGTGCTGCTGCAATTTCCGGTCACGGATGCGAGTTATGTGAAATTCGCGGAGAGGAACTGATGAAGTATACGTGCGTGCATGCGTGCGGTATATGTGCATAGGTAGGTGCACGCGCACATTCACGCATCGCGTATGTCCTCGGTTGCGTGTTCTTATTTGTGTGTGTGTGTGTGTGTGTGTGTGTGTGTGTGTGTGTGTGTGTGTGTGTGTGTGTGTGTGTGTGTGTGTGTGTGTGTGTGTGAGGTTGTCGCATGCCGCGTGTGGCCGTGTCTTGCTCGTGTGCCGCGTGTTGCGCGGTTGGGCGTCGCATGTGCAGTCAGCTCGCGTGTCTGCATGTTGAACGCGCATACGAGCGCGTGTGTGTTGTGTGTTGTGTGTGTGCTTCGTCGCCGGTGTGCCGCACTTTATTGCGATTACACCAGTCGTTTTCGATCGCCCCTATAGTTTGAGCATGTTATCAGATAGCCTATATCTTGAGCAGATTAGTCTTTCCCGCTTAATATCGTGCAACCTACCATGACCATGTCTGAGAACTAGACAGAGGGCACTCAAAGAGAATGCATCCCTCCTGCGCAGCTTGTAACATGTATACAGTTGTATAAACAAGCTGGCTCGCTGCTGCGTGCTGCTGACCTGGTACGGACCTAAGGCGAGCTGCTGCTGACTGGACTCCCTAAGGCGAGCTGGCTGCTGACTGGACGCCCTAAGCGCAGCTGTGATCTCTGAATCGATCGCTGACGGCTTGAGCGTGTATATATACAGCTGCTTCGCTGTCTGGCTACAACCAGCACACACGAAACACTCACGAACGACACCACGAAAACACACCACACACGACACCACGCGAAGCGATTACATTACCTTCCTGCAACTCCGTTGCGCGGAGGTAACTAAGCCACCATACTTGTTTCCATGTAATCCTGTACAAATACGGTCAATTCACAGCTATGTACAGGAAATTAGTTTGATGCAATGTACATGGGTGTGAGCGCATAGTACCTTACCACGTGCGTGGCGTGATTGTGCGTGCGTGTCGTGCGTGTGAGTGCGGTGCGTGGATGTGCTGGTATATGATGCGCGTGTGGCTTGCTGCTCCGGTGTTCTGTAGGGGTGTGGTGTGTGTGTGCTGTGTTGTGTGTCGCTGTGTGTGTGTGTGTCGTGTGTGTGTGTGTGTGTTTGTGTGTGCGTGTTGTGGGCTCATGTGGCGGCTGTGTTGCGTAAATGCGCAGCGGCGCGCGCCGGTGTGTATGTGGTTGTCGAGCGTCGTGCCTGTGTGTTGCGCCAGCGTGTTTGTGCTGTGCTGGTGTGTGTCGTGGTCGTCGTGGTTGTGTCGCCGTTGTGTTGTGTGGCGTTTCGTGCTGTGCGTGTGTGCGTGGTGTGTGTGCATGTGGTGGTGCTGGTGTGGGTGTCTTAATGTATGCGCGTGCGTGCGTTCGTGCGTGCGTGTGCGTGCATGCTTTACTAAGACACAACTACCCGCGACAATACTTGATCGGCTTGTTAATATCGACGCGCCCGGGATCAATTATACTGGCGTTTGTCGAGTTACATGTAATTACATACTAATTACATCGAATATCCTGTTGATAAACCGTTCTATATGCGTAATAAGCTATAAGAGATCAATTTTCTCCGATAGGCCAGTGCAAAAATATGCATGCGTGCGGGAAGGATGAAGGAGTAAAATGATGTATGTGAGCGTTCTTGCGGGCGCGATCGATCGAGAGTGGGTGGTGCAATGCATGCGCGCGTGCGTGTCCGTGCGCGCGCGTTTACACCAGCGTGAGCATATAGCAATTAAACGCATCGACGGCAAGCTATGCATTTTCGAAAAGATGACAAACGCATTACGTGCTTATATAATTAGGGTTCCCCGTTCCATTATGCTAGCCGCACACTATACGATTTTGCTCGGGCCGCAGTCGTAAGCCCTCGCACACTAATACGCTCGGCAGCCGATCAATCGGGAGGCCCCCGCACACTGTACGACTCAAAAGTCGGCGCTAACCATGGCGCTCTCGTGGCATTCCAAGCGGATTTAGCGGGTCGGGAGTGTTTTCCCGCCATTTTCACCGAATGCGGTTCCCATGGCGCTGCTCTGTGAATGGTCAATTTTCTTCAGCGCTCGGCGGCGGGTCGGATGGCCACACACACTATCCGAGTCGCGTCGTAAGCCCTCGCACCCGCTCCGCTCCCGATTCAAAATTCGAATTAGCCCAAAATGACCTCCCGATCCAGACTTAAGCCTCCCGATCCAGACGTAGGCCTCCCGATCGCGCTCGGGTCGTATAGTGTGCAGCTAGTTATGTATACCATATTTCGTATACCAACGCGAACTTCTTGTATACTACGCGCGAACCACATAGGCTAGGCACCATAAGCGTCACTAACACACGCATATGATGTGAGAACTAATAGATCGTACAGGAGCTTAGGGCTTTAATAGATCGCGCAGGTGAGGATGTCTATAATAGATTAGTAGATCGTACATGTGATGCGTGCTTTAATAGGCAGTCAATGCGATGAGGGATTGAATGGGCCGTACTGGTGATGTTAGCTTCACTAGGTCACATATATGCGGGGTTCAATAGGTAGCAGAGATGACATCAGTTGCTGTTGATATAGTACCAATGTCCGAACGCATCTTGGCTATACAATATTCAAGAATTTCATTAATTATAAAGTTGGATTATGCGAGTAGGAATGCATCAGTGCGAATTTAATGGGTTTGTTTAGGTGTTGCTGACAGAAGGGGCAGATGCGGAAGGATACAACAGTCATGGACAACCATACACACGGCGAGAAGGTCACTACCTCCCACCCATTACTCACGAATCGCTGAAATATGCGTGCCGGTACGAATTAGGACAAGACAACTGTAACATTTACAATACTATCAGCGTTGTCTAGGTTCTTACATATATATATATATATATATATATATATATATATATATGTATGCGGTGATCTTTTTCTCGCGTTCTATTGTGATCGGGCGCGGATCTAGCGCGCCTACGGTGAGAGCCATGCGGGTCAGACTGCACGCACTGCGACCAGCAAGTTTACTAGAGCAAAGAGAGAGTGGATGCGCACCGTAGTGGGGTGGGGTAAGCAACTGCTACTGTGCTCCATCAGTAGGGCGGGAAACATCGATAGGAGATTACCGGTAGTGTGCCAGTGGTTTAATGCGGTGTACATAGAGGCAGTGCAAGGTAGCCATACGCCATAACGGCATACATCCAGACGGAGGGCGGATAGGCCTAGGCTTCGCGTATAAGGTAGGATTCCTTCTCGATGCTATTGTTTAAGGATCTATTAGTGCTGCTTTCTTAATCTTTCATGCGCACGCGCACACAGCACGCAAGCACACACGTCACGTGTCCATGGACGAGGAGTTAATCATGGAAAACGAATTATAGCAAAGGGGTTTTCTCCAATTTATCGTAATGCACATAACCGCATACGGGTATATTGCCTACAAATCGGTGCACGCGCGCGCACACATATGTCCAACGAGAAACGCGCGCGTTACATATAGGAGTCACAATGTCACAATGCGAACACTGGCGGGATTTGCTGCTGCCAAATGTATATGGTCGCTGAGCTATCTCGCTAATTGACATCGTACTGTCACATTACGGGGACACCGAACGCCACCCCCGCATGCAGCAGCCTGTTCTGCGTCCGCATCAGATGAATAATTGCCATTTAAATCTCTAGATGCTAATCGGTAGCACAATTTCAGTCGCAGCGCGCGAGACAGATGTCTCCTCAGAAGCCGCGCTTAATATTCATCAAAATCTGCTCGCGCCATTTCTTGCGGCGTCTGCGAGAATTCGTCCGCCTTTCAAACCGCGCCGACTCACTGCTCGTTGCATCCCGAACCAGCTCCCTGTGATCCCGGAAGCGGCGGTGCGATGCATCCGCGGGCAAATTGCGGCCGAGATCAAAGTCTCGTGCATCGAACCTCCGGGCTTGAGTTCGAATCGCCGAGATTTCGCATTCGTCGCGGAAACGGCGGCGGCGGTGGTGGCGGCGATTCGTCGCGCGGATTTTCTTTCTGCGCGCGGCAGCAGCCGTTTTTACGACCGATTTCACTCGATTACGCAACACGCGGTTTGCTCGCCTGGTCGAGCGGCAGCAGATTATATAGCGCCATCTAGCGCCGCATTGCGATGCACACTGGCGACATACAGCGGCGGCGCGGAAAACAACGTCGATAAGCCACCGCTTGAAAATAATTCACCGGAAAACGTGCTCTGTGGCTCGAAAAATGGAATTACTAGGATGCTGTCGATGGTACTGCCCACGCGATGCGGCTTGTTGTCTGTTTTGGTTGGGCAGTGTTCTTCTATCCCCTCAATGGTAATACGGTTACGCACACATTGTACGTAAAAGGTCACGATAGATTTAACTTGCCGCAATGTTTGCGCATCGTCGTCTATTGGTGGGTTGATACGGGTTGTTTCAACATATAGGCTATTATATTGACGCTCGTGTAATAGCTGTTTTAAGGCCCGACTGCGATAGACCGCGCTTAAAAAATGGCCACAGTTTTTTTACTCTCAACAGAACATCGACATTCGGGGGAGACAAATAGTTGTGCTAGCGACCATTTTCCGCAGTCTGCATCAACGCGACATCGGTGGTATTCTTTACTCCATGTGTACTATAAACATTGCGTGTAGAATTTCAAAAAAATAAAAATTCGCTGTGAATGTATATAGCCGGATGTTGGCATTTGTACGCGAAGTCGGTCGCACGAGATGCAAACAGTGGAATGAACGTCATCGTGTTCACGGTTCACGGCACTGGCGATTGCTCATTGCAACGAATTAATGGAACAACGACGACACAACCGCTCACCAGTTCGTTTCGAAAACACTGCTGGCCGTTTAAAGGAAGCACGTAGAGGCCACGAGTGTTGACGCGCCAGGTTGCCGATGAATATCAAACGCCGTGAGAAAAAAGCCAATTACCAATATTTACACACGTTATCTTTAATTATTACAGAATGTATGTTAACAGTTTCTTTTTTTCTTTTTTTTATATAGGCAGACATGACCGACATACGTCTCTTGATCTTGGGCATTGCCATTGTACGTATATAATCGTGAACAAGCGTTCGTAAACAGTGCTCGCCTGTACCCATCTGCGCGCACGTTCGCCTATGCTATAGGGCACACAATTTTCCTAATGCAGCGTGAATGGTTTTGCTCAGTCGCACTGAACGGGCTGATGCGCATCGCAAACACGTCGTCCCAAAATTCGCACCGCAGCTAGCGTGGCGTAGGAGCGTAGTAAGGAGTAGTAGGGCGTAGTAGGGCGTAGTAGAGAGTAGTAGGGCGTAGCAGCGGAGGAGTGTGGGTTGTCTACCAGAACACGCGCGCGGAGAACAACAACTACTACGATACGTCGGCCGGTGTTAACGGCAGACACGCGTGTCGTGTTGTCAGATCAGCTCGCAGATTCACCCGCTACCTGCGGGAGAAACACATAATTATATCATAACAAGAGTGCATAACATAGATCTATCCTGATAATATGTGAAGGTTCATAAGCATGCATGCACACACTGCGAGTGGACTGAGTAAACCTTATAGGCATGAAGCTGCCATCCGCCGTCCCCGTGACGACTCTCACATTGAGTTTTGTAGATATTATTACTTTGGGCATTTTGCGGAACACTCTTCTACCAACGGTGGCCGTATATGTAGCGATTCTGCCAGCTATAGTATATATATAACGCACACAAATACATATAGACGATGACGCCTCAGTGCGGTAAAATACACGTGTTATCAGGGGAAGAAGCACAGCAGCTCCTAATGAAAAGTGAAATGACATAGAACTGCAGTGGTGAGCGTATAATAGCGTGTGAGTTATGCGTACGTCACAATGTACTTTGAACTTGCAGCGGTGTGCATATAATTCTGCAGATAATCCTGGTAACAATACACTACTATAATAATAACTAACAATAACTAACTGGTAACAATAACTAACAATAACAACTATAACTAACAATAATAACAACTATAACTAACAATAATAACAACTAACAACTAACAATAACAACAACTATAACTAACAACAACTATAACAACAACAACAACAACAACAACAACAACAACTATAACAACAATAACTAACAATAACAACTAACAATAATAACTAACAATAACTAACTGGTAACAATAACTAACAATACACTTTCAACAATACAGTGTGTATTGTTGAACACCTTCTAACAATACACTGTGTATTGTAGTAGGTACCTATGAGCTTTCAACAATACACTGTGTATTGTTGAACACCTTCTAACAATACACTGTGTATTGTAGTAGGTACCTAACAACTGTGTATTTAAATTCAATTTTCAATAAATTCAATAAAATCAATAAACTCATTTCAATAAATTCATTTAAATAAATGTCAATTTCAAGTTTACAAATCAAAAAGTAAACTAATTAAAAAAGAAAAAGAAAAAGAAAGTGTATTGTTAGAACGTGTTCAACAATAAACAGTGAATTGTTGAAAGCTCATAGGTACCTACTACAATACACAGTGTATTGCTGAAAGCTCATAGGTACCTACTACAATACACAGTGTATTGTTAGAAGGTGTTCAACAATAGACAGTGTATTGTTGAAAGCTCGCACAATACACAGTGTATTGTTAGAAGGTGTTCAACAATAGACAGTGTATTGTTGAAAGCTCGCTAGCCATACACAGTGTATTGTCAAATGCCTAAACATACAACACACTGTGTATTGTTAGTTACCAGGATTATCTGCAGATCATACTAGCATGTGAGTTATGCACACGTCACAGCATACGTTGAAATTGGGAAGAGGTGAATGGTACGTAATAACAGCAGCTGTTCCCGCCGCCATGCAGACGAGTTCACAGTCGAAGATTAGACGTCGTGTTGCGAAATACTATTTGCTCGGATCTTCTCCATCGCCTGCGAATCGTAATCTGCGGTGGATGCGCTGAACGCGTGGCTGCGAATCAGGCGTATGATGCGCGCCGGTTAATTTCACAGTTGACGTGAGCTTCGTTAATGCATACAGACGCCGTGGATGTCAATAAAACATATTGACGAACATGCGGACGCTGTTTGAGTGTCAAGGAGATTTAGTAGTGAGTTGAGTTGTTGTATAATTTAGATGGCGTGGGCGTCGATAGTATACTCACCCCCGCGCGCACGCTCACGCACACGCGCACATACACGCGCGTACGCACGCACGCACATACACGCACACGTATTCACACGCACACAAGCATGTACACACGAACGCACGCACTCACACGCACACGCACGCGAGCACGTACGCACGAACGCAGGCACACACACGCACACACAGATGGCGTGAGCGTAAGGCATACATATATCGATGGCATCATCGTTAATGAGATATGTAAATGGCATAAGCGTCACTAACACACGCATATGATGTGAGAACTAATAGATCGTACAGGAGCTTAGGGCTTTAATAGATCGCGCAGGTGAGGATGTCTATAATAGATTAGTAGATCGTACATGTGATGCGTGCTTTAATAGGCAGTCAATGCGATGAGGGATTGAATGGGCCGTACTGGTGATGTTAGCTTCACTAGGTCACATATATGCGGGGTTCAATAGGTAGCAGAGATGACATCAGTTGCTGTTGATATAGTACCAATGTCCGAACGCATCTTGGCTATACAATATTCAAGAATTTCATTAATTATAAAGTTGGATTATGCGAGTAGGAATGCATCAGTGCGAATTTAATGGGTTTGTTTAGGTGTTGCTGACAGAAGGGGCAGATGCGGAAGGATACAACAGTCATGGACAACCATACACACGGCGAGAAGGTCACTACCTCCCACCCATTACTCACGAATCGCTGAAATATGCGTGCCGGTACGAATTAGGACAAGACAACTGTAACCTTTACAATACTATCAGCGTTGTCTAGGTTCTTACATATATATATATATCAAGAGTAGATAATAGGAGATTAGGTAGGAGAGTAGATAATAGGAGGAATAGTCTCCTATTATCTACTCTTAATATATATATATATATAAATTCCTATATATATATATATATATTATATACAAACACAAAATTATTCATATATACAACGATTATCTTTCTATACACATTTATGTTATTTCTGCTTCCACCCATATAGTGGGAAAGTTGGTCGCTACAGAAAACCCGCGTCGCTTCTCATGATTAAAACTATCGTACATAACATCGCAGGTTTCCGTCCGTGCTCGATCTGCATCGTAAAGGTTACGGCTGCGGCCACGGAGGTTACGGGGGAAGTCATGGCAGCCATGGCAGCCACGGCGGCTACGGTAGCCACAGCTCGAGCGGTTACGGACATCACCAGAGACCCTACACGAAGGTAGGCCACGATCCCGCCCATATATGCGAATAACGCCATTCGCGAGGACGGATCACGTGATCTATCACGGCGCCCGCGATCTGACGCGAGTAACCACAGCGGATCATATAAATATATATAATATCAGGTCCGGCATACGGTACGAAGCGGTCGTGGAATTTGAATGATTCGAATTGGTTCAACAGCCGCATAGACACACGAGCGCACACGACTGTTTGGCGGTAAAGCCGAGCTGTGGTGTGTGTGTGTGTGTGTGTGTGTGTGTGTGTGTGTGTGTGTGTGTGTGTGTGTGTGTTGTGTGTGTGTGTGTGTGTGTGTGTGTGTGTGTGTGTGTGTGTGTGTGTGTATTAATACTTTATTTGCCTGAAATAACGGCGTATTTGCAATTGCCACAGATGCGACCTGTCGAACCGCTAACGTTCACGACATTTAAAGCGCGCTATTGTTAGCGAGTAGCGAGCGATGTTAGTGGAGTATACTAGCAAAGTGTGATCTATCACCTACGATTATATTCGTTGATCATGTTAATACAAGCTTGTGTCGCCACTGTCCTACGATCGCACTAGCTCGCTAAAGCTGGGGGTAGATAAAAATTTTTTTTACATATTTTATCTTTTTATTTTGTTTTAAGAGATTTAATGATTGTTGCTAAATTAAAATAGGTCAGCTGAGTGTCTAATGACAGCCCTCCAATTGTGCTTCGGCTCCGATGTAACAAAAATAACGGCAATAACGCACGTCATGTAACAGTGCCTTGTACTTAGCTTGCCAGTCTACTACGACTTCTTCGAACAAAAGGTATCTTATGTATCTTAAAACAGCGGCATTAACGTTAACTTCAGAAGAACCCATTGACAAGAAAATCGCTTTTGTGCGCAAGATTTCAATTCGTATTTCTTACCAGCCGTTCACCTTACTGTGCGCATGTAAAAACCTGTCTCGCATAAACTTATTGTTCATAAAAAAACGGTGGTTATTGGCTGCTTAAAGTTATAAGCTTATGAGAAAGGTGGAAGTAAAGTGTATTTACTCAGCTCAAGTTCATACTTTAATAAATTACCATTAGTATACTGTTACAGAGATGTATGTTGTTATCGGTTGCGTCCTGGAGCAGGAAGTGTCTATTCATAAAACAGTAAAACGCGTATTTAATACACACTTCGCGAACTTCAACTCAACACCTACTGCCCTTTATAAATTTTTAATGCCGAAATCCACAATTGGCCTTGAATTCAAATAATTGGGTATGCCACCAGCGGTGATCTTGCTTTCACCAGCGAATACATTAATTAAATTTATGCAAATAAATACGCGCATAAAAGACCCGAAATAGCAGAAATTCAGCCGTACATTGTCATGCGTTTAACCAGTCACGGCAAGTTACGCTTATGCGAAAAGATTGGTAGCGCACCGAGTACTGCGATGCGCGTGACGGAAAGACACTCGTGCATGCCCTTCTCCCAAATATTCAGCTTTGTTATTTGCGCCGCGGCTGTCATACGCGTCGCGAGGCATTCAGATATGTCCGTGATGGAAATTCCCGTGCCTATACATATACAAAAACCTGGCCTCCAGGCGCGCTCGTAGACGACGCCGCACAAGAATCTCTCCGTCGAGCGGTCACGTGACGCTTTCCTGCTTCATTGCGGTCGGCTGCGCGATGTGGGTGTGTGTGTGTGTGTGTGTGTGTTGGTGTGTTGTGGTGTGTGTGTGGTGTGTGTGTGTGGTGATGTGGTGTGTGTGTGTGATGTGTGTGTGTGTGTGTGCATGATGTGAGAGAACACCATGCACGAGAGACCAATGCATTTTATAAAGTACCAAAGTAACGCCAAAATAAAATAAATAAATGAATTATAATAATAATATATATATGTATATAGTATATATTTTAATTAATAATATGTATATATATACTGTGTGTGTGTGTGTGTGTGTGTGTGTGTGTGTGTGTGTGTGTGTGTGTGTGTGTGTGTGTGTGTGTCTCCGTGTGTGTGGGCACGTGCGCGCGCGCGTGTGTGTGCACAGCGATAATTTGCTCTCTCATATCAAATTTGTGTTTGCGCAAGCGTTTTACGCGTCCGCCATTCCGCAAAAATCGTAACGCGCGATACTACCACTACGCGCATGCGCGGTCAGATCGACAAACACTACATCACGAGATCGGCGCAACAATAGAGGCTCGTGACTGAACGTAACATCTTCAACCTACATCTTGAGATTTAGGCGTAGTAAAAAACAGACATGACGCACAGGAATTATACATGTTTTTACGCTCTCGCGTTTATCGAATCTTAGAATTTATTTTTCAAATGCGGCCGCGATAACGATAAACTCTGTGCACTCAATTCGCTTCGGGCAAGTGGATTATATGAATTTATTAGGTATTCATAAGCCCACGCGCGTTGAGGAGCACCGCAAGTACACTTCTTGCATGATGACGCGTGCCGAGAGTCTATACTTATAGAAAGCTAAAGAGATGATCTGGTTAATTCACGTACGCGCGTAACTTCGCAGACAAACGGCAGTCTCAAATGGTAACGATTACGCACAATAGAGGAAAGTTGTCTAACAAGCCATGTTTATGTCGTTGCTGATCCTGCAACTGGAAAGTCCTGTAGAAGTCGTCTGCCGTTAAAAAACAAAAAAATCGAGTTGCGTCACGCACAACAGACGCTGTGCACGTCATATTTTTCTTAATTATCACAAATATCATGACTCTCGAGTACATCACTTAATCGCGGGAAATAATACGCCGCCGGGCATCGGCGCGGATATAAATATAGAAGCTACGAACTAGCCGCTGCGCCGTAACGAGCAAAGCGAGACTGCTGTCCGTGCATCTGATTAATCTAATTGAAGATGATTACAACGTAATGAGCAATCAGCGGACGAGACGAGTGCAAACGAGCTGCTCGCAATCTTCAATCGTGCGCGTTTTGCAGAGAATTATGCTGAAAAAAAACCCTCACCGACGTCTAGTATTTACGGAAAGGGTTCGAAAAAAGCACCGGGATGAAGTGTTTTTTTTTTTACTCTCTGCGCGTAGGGAGAATCCGGCTACGTCGGCTACGTGCCGTACGGACCTGGTCCGGGAAAAGTGATCGAGTACCTGAACACCGGCCACGGCTATGGAGGTCACGGCGGAGGTCATGGAGGTCACGGCGGAGGTCATGGAGGTTACGGTGGAGGTGGCTACGGCGGAGGTCACGGTGGAGGGGGCTACGGGGGAGGTAGTCACGGTGGAGGGGGCTACGGGGGAGGTGGTTACAGCCACTGATCATGAATATGTACACTACAATAGTCTTATCGTTACGGAATAGCCAATAACTAACGTTGTCATAGAATAGCATTCATGATAGTATTCAGAGAGCTGCGGGAACAGTAGCCCACCCACTAACACATGACGTCACAGAACCATTGCAGACGGAGGAATTGTCTTTCAGCTAAAGCTGTTTATTGATGTCAAGCCCTTAGGTGGGATTATCGCAAGAGCAGCTTATTATTAATTGATTAATTCGAGCTCGTGGGGATTATAAATGAGTAAGAAGATTAACGAGAAGGGATTACACTGATTTTAAATTAAGGAAATGCGATACGTGTTGCTGATCATGCGCAAAACCCACCATGCCAAGGCCTGAAGCTAAATGATCATATTCCCGTGTACATTTCACCATGTGAAAGTTCTGTGATATTTTACTAAATATTGTGATCCGATTACGATCGGAATTTTAATATTGTCTATCGCTAAATATTTCATATTCGCACGCGGTTCAACGTGTCCCCCGGGAAGCGAGCGAATACACTTCATATTTAAACGTCTATATTTTGTTATCGTTAAGAGGCTTGTTAATTAAATATCGCCGAGTAATTAGAAACTATGCCGTCTAATTATATCATGCCTAATAGCACTCCACACAGAAACTATTCATAGCGGCAGTTTTAGCTCTTTAGCTGTAGGTCCGGGTGCATGATAAATGCATGTGATAGCTGCTAGATCGTTAGCATTTGAAGGTTTTCTTGTACGATTATTAGCGACTTTACTTTTATGCTTTAATCGTGGGTCTAGAGGTTCACTGACTTTGTGGGCCGGGCTCTAGATGCCTGTGCCTTGATAAGCCGTCTCTGCCGTCGTGGAGTGAGATAGAGGCAGACAGAGAAAGAGAGGGAAACGAAATGAGTGATCAAAATGAGAGAGGAGAGAGAGAAAGAGGAGAGAGAAGCAGTGAGGGGCAGACAGAATAAGAAAGTTGAAAATTATCCGCTTTATTCGCATATGGTATGGGCGGACTCGCTTTCCTATATACGCATAAATGATGACTCCTACCTATATGAACAGCGATAAAATGATCAAATATGGAGTAGTGATAACTGGTATCGGATCGGTTAAAAAACGCATGGTTGCTTGCCTTTTTTATATTAATATTTATTTGCCTGAAATACGGGTATTTGCCATTGCACAGATGACCTGTCGAACCGCTATTAACGCGCGTATGTTAGCGAGTAGCGAGCGATGGTTAGTGAGTATACTACAAGTGTGATCTATACCTACGATTATATCGTTGATCTATGTATAACAGCTCTGTGTCGCACTGTCCTACGATCGCACTAGCTGCTAATAGCTGGGGGTAGATAAAAAAATTTTTACATATTTTATTTTTTATTTTGTTTTAAGATTTAATGTATTGTTGCTAAATAAATAGGTCAGTGAGTGTCTAATGACAGCCTCCAATTGTGATTCGGCTCCGATGTAACAAAATACGGCAATAACGACGTCATGTTAACAGTGCCTTGTTATTCTAGTTGCAGTCTACTACGACTCTTCGAACAAAAGTAGTTTATGTATGTTAAAACAGCGGCATTACGTTACTTTAGGAAGATACGATTTAAAGAAATGCGCTTTTTGTGCTCGAAGGATTTCATTCGTAGTTCTTACAGCGTCACCTACTGTGCATGTAAAAAACCTGTCTGCATAACTTATTGTCATAAAAACGTGTATTGCTTAAAGTATAAGCTTATGAGTAAAGTGAAGTAAAGTGTATTTACTCAGCTCAGTTATTACTGTTAATAAATTACCATTAGTATACGTTACAGAGATGATGTTGTTATGTTCGTCCTGGAGCAGGAGGTGCTATTCATAAAAACAGTAAACGCGTATTTTAATACACACTTCGCGAACGTCAACTCAACACCTACTGCCTTATAAATTTTTAAGTGCCGAAATTCACAATTGCCTTGAACAGATAATGGGGTATGCCACAGCGGTGATCTTGCTTTCACAGCGAATAGTTAATAAATTTATGCAAATAAATGCGCAAGACCCGGAAATAGCAGAAATTCAGCGTACATTGTCATGGGTATTAGACCATCACGCAAGTTACGCTATGCGAAAAGATTGCGTAGCGCACCGAGTACTGCGATGCTGCGTGACGGGAAAAGACCACTCGTGCATGCCCTTCTCTACAAATATTCAGCTTTTATTTGCGCGCGGGCTGTTCAATTACGCTCGCGAGGCATTCAGATGTCGTGATTGGAAATTCTCCCGTGCTAATAATATATACGCCTGGCTCCCAGGGCGCCGTCCGAGACGACGGCCGCACAAATCTCTCCGTCGAGCGGTCACGTGACGCTTTCCTGCTTCATTTGCGGTCGGAGGCTGCGCGATTGTGTGTGTGTGTGTGTGTGTGTGTGTGTGTGTGTGTGTGTGTGTGTGTGTGTGTGTGTGTGTGTGTGTGTGTGTGTGCCATGTGTGAGAGAAGCACGCGATGCACGAGAGCCATGCATTTATAAAATACCAAAGTACGCAAAATAAAATAATAAATGAATATATATATATATATATAATATGTATATAGTATATAGTATTATAAATAATAATATTGTATATATATATGTAGTGTGTGTGTGTGTGTGTGTGTGTGTGTTGTGTGTGTGTGTGTGTGTTTGTATGTGTGTGGTGTGTGCTGTGTGTGTGTGTGTGTGTGTGTGTGCATGTGTGTATGTGTGTGCAGGCGCGCGCTTGTCATGCAAATGAATGCCGCCCATAACATCCGCGACCTACGGCCACACGTAACAGCGGCGGTGTGTTTGTCGCCTTCGTATGAAAGCCACGATGAATGATGTACTGCGCCTTACACACTATCGGACCGCCCATACACGCCACACGCGCGCCCCGCACCAACGCTGCAACATCGGCAAACACGCAAACAGCAACCACACACGACAACACACACACACACCACACACCACAGCACACAGCATATACACACCACACACACACACACCACACACTACACACACACACACACTCGTTAAGAGAAGTACATCCGAGCGCGCGAAACGCACGTACCACACTCGTGCACCCACAGCAATCCAGCGCACGCACACAACACACACACACACACAGCACACACACACACACACACACACACACACACCACACACCCACACACACACACACACACACACACCACACACACACCCCCCCACACACACACCGCACACACACGCACAGCACCACGACACGGCGAGCAGCGACACTGCACACGACTCAACATCGCACTCGTGCATGCCACGCCAAGGTACCACACACAGCACCTGCGCCGCCGACGCACTGTAAACATGGAGGCCACCCGAATTCGCTAATGAGATATACAATGAATCCAAAGCGTCGATGGCGACGGCGGCGCGCCGGCGAACGATAGACTCTCTGCCTTCACCATGCGGGCACCGCGCAGTAACGCGGCCGACTCACAGCCGAACCGGAAACCTTCACCGCGGCGGTTCGCGCGGGGGCCAATGTATCCACGGCAACAGGCGCTGTCAGCGGTGGCAACAAAAGAGTCACACAGACGTGACGCGCGCCGCCAGGGGGGCGCGTGTTACGTGCACTCAATACCCGATGATCGTCGTCTCGTCGCTAGATGGCCGCCGTCGTCGCGGCCTCATCATGCAGTGCGGAAGTCCTTTCTAGCGGGGGCTGTCGCTGCGTCGTTCGCGTCGACAGTCGAGCTAGCGGGCGCCGTGACATTCGCGACCAGCTAAGCGCATCTGCAGGCGGTGCGTGCCCGCGCGAATAACTTCACTGACAAAAAAAAGTCGTCGGCTTTTTGCGCCTAATCGTTTCCAGTCGGCGTTTAGACAGCATATGCACGCAAAATGTGACCAGTAGAAGCTACACGCGTAGATGTGTGTAGGATGGATGGGATTCAGAAAGGAATGAAGTGGGAAGGGAAGGAATGTGCACAAAAATGTTTACAATAAATGACAATGTCATTCTGCGTTCACCACGACTTGGAGCTTCACGAGCTTTCTAGTCCTCCGTTCAGACTAATTCGAGGATTTCGTGATTCGGACCTACTCGTTTTTAATTCGTGGGTAACTCGAGCTCTGCTATGGTCATGTGCTAACGGAACAGTTTGCGCCATCTCCTCAGCTGTTTGCGTCTGATCGCGCAGTTCTGCTTCGAACGAGATCGTCCACGTATTGGGCGGTAATGTAGTTCAGCAGATCTAGCTGCGAGTCGAATTCGGCGTGTTTACATTGTTGTACGCTAACATTAGCCGCACTAAATGGAAAACGTATTCAGCGGGAGCATACCGTTTACGTCACTAAATTACATCGAATAATATGGTTATCAGTGTGGGGAACGTCGGGATGCAGGAATTGAAAGTCAGCAGAGTGGGTGCTAAGTGAACAGTTTGGTGCCTTCCGCCCGCATGCTAATGCATATTTTTGTGAGCATCTCTATAAAAAAAGGGTAAAGTTACGTAAGGTTTACAAGCATATTGAAGCGGTTTACTTCAATATAAGAGTACTAACAACGGGTGCAACACCTGTAATGTAGAACCGTACTCTAGTGATCGATTTATTCTAATTGCTATACGCCTTAGGTGTGCCCTGTCACACCTGAGTGATTTAGGCCAGCGTACTGCCGACGTATGAAAAAATTTGTCGAATACGCTGCGTACTCGAATCATAAATTATGGGTAAGTTTTGTATGAGCAGTTAAGAGCACGATTGACAGTTATGTGTGAAGCAGCGCTGAAGCACATTGCAAGCACGCTGGACGCTGTATATCGTCGTAAGTAGACGGTGCGAGGTCGTCGAAACAATTTGTGCATGCACAAAATTTTTCGAACGTCTGCGCAAGTGTATGCCCATACGTCCGCAATACGCGGGCCATTAAGTTTAGGTGAGTTAATGGCGATCGTTGACACACGTCTCACACACGTTACTTGTAAGTTACTCATAAGTCGAAAAATTACGTCGAGATAATGTCTAGCGTAGACCCCAAAAACTTATTTCTAACTTATGAGTAACGCTGCTTTTGAAGCCTATGTGTAGACTTATATCGAAACTTAATCTTCCAACGCATATTGACGTATGTAGACGGGTATTTGACCGTGTTTCCCGGACGACCACAGAACTTACTGAACGTGTTCTTAACTTACAGCTACCGTTATAATGGCGATTTGGCAGCGTTTAGGGCGGAATCTGTAATATAAAAAGGTATTGGCATGTTGATATCTGCGACGGTGATGTTGAGTACTGCACATGTCTAGTGCGGTTATGAATTGAATCGTCCGAGCGGCAGCCTTTTTTATAAGCTACGACACGTGATGCGTCAGCGAAATAAGCTGCCGTCGCGCTATGATAAGTGTCAAGAGTGCATAATAGCAGGAAGAGTATGACACGGTTTTAACAAGCGTTTGCATAGTTTTTCACTGGTAAATAATCTATCATATGTGAAATAAATTCATAGTCAAACTTTACCCTTGTTTTTCGTCTATGATTCTCCCTTATCATCATGAACACCACCAATTTAACCTGAAAATTCGTATGTGGTTCTTCAAAAACAGTATTTGACTACGACACCGGTTTCGTACAGTTTCACAGCATGAATGCAATCTCTGCCGACGAACTTTCTTTGGGATTAGTGGTTCTATTGTCTTGAATGACGGAACGTTGGAGGGTTCGTATGGGATATAGTCATCGAATTGTAATTCAGCCGGGTGCAGCGTTTCCAAGCGTGGCTAAAAATAAATGGGCCTCACGGCCAGCTAGCTTAGGCAGCTGATTCGCCTTACGGGCCCCAGCGTACCGTCAAACTAGAGCAACAAGACCTAGTCCATATAACACAAATTCGGTCGAGAGATGCATTGCATGCGTGAAAACTGTACGAAACCGTGGTCGTATTAAATAACTTTTTTGAAGAACATCATACGATTTTCAGGTAAAATTGGTGGTGTCATATGGATTAAGGGAGAATCATAGACGAAAACAAGTAAAGTTGAATATATTTATTCACATATTGATAGATTATTTACCAGTGAAAACTATGCAAAACGCTGTTAAAACCGTGTATACTCTTCTCTAATATGGGCACTCTTGATAAGTTAACTATCGTTGGGGCATCAAGTTTGTGAACGCCGAGCAACAACGCTAAGCCATTCGTTAGTTAATCTATAAGTTTTATCGCAACGTTCTATATACGTTACTAAAAATTAATACGCTATTATAGTCCAACTCGTTATGAATTATCGCTACTGTAGTAAGCGCCGGCAAAATTTAAAAAGGAAACATCGGATAAGTTTAGGGCGTAATGCCAGCGTTTTAGAGAAATTTTGATACGTCGGTATACGCTGGCTTTCATACGGTGGTGTGACAGCGCCATTAATTAATAACACTCTTCTATTATTTAAAACGTCCGGTCGAACCACACGGTTTGAAGGAAATGTCGAAGCAAAGTTGAGTTTTTTTCTGTAACACGCTTTGTCGCGATAACGCATGAAGCAAACAACGTTTCAAACGATGCATCAAAAGCTTTAAAATATCTAAATCATGATCATCTCGCGGTGTGATTTCAAGATCCACTGACGCCCGACTGCTTAACGGCTGGCTTTCCGTTCGCGTCTACGTACGGTCTCGTGCACTCGAGTCGAGTCAGCATCGTGGTCTATCGCGGCCGATCATTCCTGTACATACATACACCCTTTATAGAGCGCTCGCATCGATATTGCACTTTGCCGATGTTTGCGCTAATTATCTGAGCAGACGCGAGATCGATAGGTCGTGCTTCGTGTCGCCAGCAAGCAGGGCGTCTGCCGTAGCCAGCAAGCGGGGCGTCTGCCGTAGCCAGCAAGCGGGGCGTCTGCCGTCGCCAGCAAGCAGGGCGTCTGCCGTCGCCAGCAAGCAGGGCGTCTGCGTCGCCAGCAAGCGGGGCGTCTGCCGTCACCAGCAAGCGGGACATCTGCCGTCACCAGCAAGCGGGGCGTCTGCTGTCGCCAGCAAGCGGGGCGTCTGCCGTCACCAGCAAGCGGGACATCTGCCGTCACCAGCAAGCGGGGCGTCTGCTGTCGCCAGCAAGCGGGGCGTCTGCCGTCACCAGCAAGCGGGACATCTGCCGTCACCAGCAAGCGGGGCGTCTGCTGTCGCCAGCAAGCGGGGCGTCTGCCGTCACCAGCAAGCGGGACATCTGCCGTCACCAGCAAGCGGGGCGTCTGCTGTCGCCAGCAAGCGGGGCGTCTGCCATCGCCAGCAAGCAGGACATCTGCGTCGCCAGCAAGCAGGGCGTCTGTCGTCGCCAGCAAGCGGAGCGTCTGTCGTCGCCAGCAAGCGGGGCGTCTGCCGTCGCCAGCAAGC
>NW_014577810.1:57227-59629 GCF_000485595.1 Priapulus caudatus
CACACACACACACACACACACACACACACACACACACACACACACACACACACACACACACACACACACACACACACACACACACACACACACACACACACACACACACACACACACACACACTCTCTCTCTCTCTCTCTCTCTCTCTCTCTCTCGCTTTCTTGCATATATTATATACACGCCCTGACAGCCAGACTATAATTAAATATACACATTAGTAACGCCCGGAATAGCTAAAGCCACGATTGGATAGACATAATCAGCTAGCAATTCTGACATCGGAAGTACGCAAAGCGAAGAAGATTTATTAACTACTCTGAGTAGGACTACTTAGTAAGCGCATAATAATTGCGTACGAAGGGCTAATGGATATTGTGTATGCACTCTTGTGCACGTTTTATTTATCACGACATCTACGGATGCGATTTTAGACCGTGTATCATCAGGATGAACCTTTATCAAATTAATTACGATCACTGTTGGCCAGACATACATCCTGCTCTGCTAAAACCCGGTAGATATGCCGATACAGTCTGAATATTCACGACGAATAAAACAAGAACATATTGCGTCTCATTGATAATATTTTGGCGCCATTTCACGAAACGTAACAGTGTTTAAAGAATTTCAGCCCTTTTAAAAAAAGACGTATTGAAAAATTGGAGTAACATATCCGCGGCATGGGGCGACAGGGCCCTGATTAGCTGCATGAGCAATTACATATCGGAAAAGAATCGCAAATAGGATTTGGGTTGGCATGAAAATGTGTTATTATCACATGGTGTATCGTGCAATTCTCTAAATAGATATCTCGTAACGGTGACTCTTCATCAGGGAATCTCGCAACGGTGACTCTTTATCCGGGTATATCGTAACGGTGACTCTTCATTCGGGCATCTCGTAACGGGGACTCTTCATCCGGGTATCTCGTAAAGGTGACTCTTTATCCGGGTATCTCGTAACGATGACTCTTTATCCGGGCATCTCATAACGGTGATTCTTCATCTGGGTATCTCGTAACGGGCACTCTTCAACCGGGTATCTCGTAACGGTGACTCTTTATCCGGGTATCTCGTAACGGTGACTTCATCCGGTTATCTCGTAACGGGGATTCTTTATCCGGGTATATATATCTCGTAACGCTGTCTCTCTATGCGACTAAATCGTCATCTGTTGGTTTCAAGACGTGTAGTTTTGCTACCTGTATACGTGTGTGTTTACTACCTGTATACTTACATATTTGTAACGTGTATATACGTGTATAATTACTACCTGTACTCATATAATTACTACCTGTATACGTATATATTAGCTACCTGTATACATGCATATTTACCACCCGTACAAGTATACGTGCATATTTGCCACCCGTTTACCTGTACATCTGATATCTGTATACACACGTATAATTTCCACCTGTAAACGTCTAAATACTCGACCTCTGTACGTAATTTTCTGCGTAGAACATCTATTTCAAAGCCGGACGCTGCTTCAGAGCATCGCTCTAGCGGGATTTAACAGGACGCGCTCGTTAAACCACTCACATATCGATGCATTGCGCGGATCAGTGTTATCGATGACGTCTGCTGGACCGCGGAAATCAGACGAAGCGGTAGTGGCGGCGGCGAGAAGCTGAAAGAAATCTGCACGCAATCTAGGCGGATTCAGGCCACGACACCAAGATCATCGGCGGTGACGCTGCCACCACGGCTGTGTATTCGGTCGCGAACGAGAAACGTACTGAACCTTCGCAGACCGCTCGCTCTCATGGTTTCTTGTCGTTCCGACAGCTTTGACTCTCGGACGACCCTCGGTGTTAGATTTATTCACTATTCGTGCGCCTTTTTGTGCGCATCTTTCTTGTTTGTGCTAATAAATCGATTCACTTCTCGATGAGAGCGAGCTTTCTCGCTGCGAGAGTTTTAGGGCGTCGTTAACATAGCAGACAGGAGTCACGAATCTCTCGTTGGGCGCGTGGTGTAGACGCTACGACGATGAGAGGAGTAGCCCAGCAATGACAAAATGATGTCATGCGGCGGAGTGCGCAACATCGGTCTGCTCGAAGATATGTCGCTGGCAGACTTTTCTTTCGATTACACAGTGTCATTTACGGCAAGCAAGACTAAGTGCACTCAGAATAAGAGCACGAGCGAGCGAGAGATAACAAGAGCAAACGAGATAGTTAGAGCAAGAAAGAATGTGTGTGTGCAAAAGAAGATGCATGGGAAAGAGCACCAGCGAGTGAGAGTGAGAGGCAGATAGATGGCAGGAAAGGGAGGGAAGAAGATATATATATATATATATATAGAGAGAGAGAGAGAGAGAGAGAGAGAGAGGAGGAGAAGAAGTAAGAGAGAGAGAGAGAGAGAGAGAGAGAGAGAGAGAGAGAGAGAGAAGACGAG
>NW_014577810.1:59644-62703 GCF_000485595.1 Priapulus caudatus
GAGAGAGAGAGAGAGAGAGAGAGAGAGAGAGAGAGCGAGAGATAGAGAGAGAGAGAGCCGGTGACATGGAATTATGCGACTTAATGCGTCTTTCCGTTCCCATCGCCGCGTAATTTGCCTCGTGTTCTCCGCGTGGCGCACCCTGCCGGCCGCAGCAGCAGATTTGCATTGACAGCCATCCCGATGTTATAGCAAACCAGTGTACAATTATTTAGACTGATGATATATACAAATGATGATGTCAACGTAATGATATATACAACGATACACAGCGGACGGCTATCAGCAGGAAAAGTAATTGCAAAATAATATGGCGATATCAAGCGGATAGTATAACTCAACGCGTTTCACGAATGTTTCTGTTTTGTTAAAGAGAATGCGCTCCTCATCTTACTTTTGTCGCTATTCTTGGCAGCACAGCATATCGTGAACAAGAGCTTTTAATGACCTTCCCGATAATATTCGTAATAGCTATTGCGAAAAGTGCCGTAAAGCAACAATTTATTGGCTCGTCGTTTCGCGTTCACTCGATCTCTCTATCTGATTATCACGCTCTCTTCCCTCTTTCGCTCTCGCTTATGCTCTTTCTCTCTTGCGCGCGCGCTCGCGCTCTTTTTTCCTTTCTCACGCTTTACCTCCACTCTTTTCTCTCTTCCGACTCTCCCTCTAGCACACTCTCTCTATTACTCTCACCCTTTGTCACACTACTTACCTAATCCTCTTTTGTACCATGGCATCTTTCATACGGCATTTTTCCTGTCCTTTCATCCTTTTTAGTTTCTCTCCTCGGTCTCTCTCTTACACGCTCTCCCGTTCCTCGCTATTGCGTTCTCGGTTCCTCTAAATCATCATGAATCGTACGTATACTATTTCTATTATAAGACAAAACAACTAATTAAATACGTAACAATATAATATCATCCATCACAGAAAATAGCAGGAAGCTGCTTAAGTAAGGATTTTTTCTGCCTGACGAATATATACCAGAGGGAGCAATCATTGCAGTGAACGCATCCCCCATGCCTACTTCCATTTGTAAGCCACCAAGGGAGAATATACTACATAGAGAGATAGAGAGAGAGAGGGCGGAGATAGATAGAGAGCAAACGAGAGAGAGAGAGAGAGAGAGAGAGAGAGAGAGAGAGAGAGAGAGAGAGAGAGAGAGAGAGACCGATTCGCTAATGAGATATACAATGAATCAAACGTCGATGGCGACGGCGGCGGCGCCGGCGACGATAGATTGCTCTCCTTCACCATGCGGCACCGCGCAGTAACGGCGGGCCGACTTTACAGCCGAACCGAAACCTTCACGCGGCGGTTCCGCGGGGAGCCAGTATCCACGGCAACAGCCACTGTAGCGGTGGCAACAAAAAGTCACACAGACGTGACGCGCGCGCCAGGGGGCGCGTGTACGTGCCTCAAATACCCGATGATCGTCGTCTCGGTCGCTAGATGGCGCCGTCGTCGCGCTCTCATCAGTGCGGAAGTCCTTTCTAGCGGGGCTGTCGCTGCGTCGTTCGCTCGACGTCGAGCTACGGGCGCGTGACATTCGCGACCAGCTAGCGCATCTGCAGCGGTGCGTGCCCGCGCGATAACTTCACGGACAAAAAAAGTCGTCGGCTTTTTGCGCCTAATCGATTTCCAGTCGACACGTTTAGAACATATGACCGCAAAATGTGACCAGTAGAAGCTACACGCGTAGATTGTGTAGGATGGATGGGATTAGAAGGATGGATGGGAAGGGAAGGATGTGCAAACAAAAATGTTTACAATAATGACATGTCATTCTGCGTTTCACCACGACTTGAGTTCACGAGCTTTCTAGTCCTCGTTCAGACTAATTCGGAGGATTTCGTGATTCGGACCTACTCGTTTTTAATTCGTGGGTAACTCGAGCATTGCTATGGTCATTGCTAACGGGAACAGTTGGGCCATCTCTCGTTTGCGAAGCGAAACTTTCGTGCTGATCGGCGCAAGTTCTCTTCGAACGAGATCGTCCACGTATTGGCGGTAATGTAGTTCAGCAGATCTAGCTGCGTAGTCGAATTCGGCGTGTTTACATTGTTGTACGCTACATTAGCCCGCCTAAATGGAAACGTATCAGGGGAGCATACGTTTACGTCACTATAATTACATCGAATATATGGTTATCAGTGGCTGGGGAACGTCGGGATGCAGGAATTGAAAGTCAGGCAGAGTGGGTGCTAAGTGAACAGTTGGCTGCTTCCGCCCGCATGCTATGCATATTTTTGTGAAGCATCTCTATAAAAAAGGGTAAAGTTACGTAAGGTTACAAGCATATTGAAGCGGTTACTTCAATATAAAAGTACTAAACGGTGCAACACCTTGTAATGTAGAACCGTACTCTATGATTACGATTTATTTCTATTGCTTACCCCTTAAGGTGTGGCCCTGTCACACCTTGAGGATTTAGCCAGCGTATGCCGACGTATGAAAAATTTGTCGAATACGCTGGCGTACGTCGAATAAGTTATGGGTAAGTTTTGTATAAGTTAAGAGCACGATGAGCAGTTATGTGCTGAAGCACGCTGAAGCACATTGAAGCACGCTGGACGCTGGTATACGTCGTAGTACGGCGAGGTCGTCGAAAAATTTTGTGCATGCACAAAATTTTTCGACGTCTGCCAGTGTATGCCCATACGTCCCGCATACGCGGGCCATAAGTTGTAGGTGAGTTATGCGATCGTTGACACACGTTCACACACGTTACTTGTAAGTTACTCATAAGTCGAAATACGTCGAGATAATGTCTAGCGTACCCAAAACTTATTTCTAACTTATGAGTAACGTGCTTTGAACCTATGTGTAACTTATATCGAACTTATCTCCAACGCATATTGACGTATGTAGACGTATTTGACGTGTTCCGGACGACCACAGAACTTACTGAACGTGTTTCTAACTTACAGCTACCGTATAATGGCGTATTGGCAGCGTTTAGGGGCATTGATATAGGCGCTGCCGCGCGCTATGCATAAGTTAGACTATCGTTGCCCATAAGTTGTGAACGCCGGCAACCCGCTAAGCATTCGTTGGTA
>NW_014577810.1:62713-67711 GCF_000485595.1 Priapulus caudatus
GAGAGAGAGAGAGAGAGAGAGAGAGAGAGAGAGAGAGAGAGAGAGAGAGAGAGAGTATGTGTGTGTGTGTGTGTGCGTGTGTTTAGTAGCACACTAGCATTCCATCGTAACGGCAACCGTGTATCGCCTCACACTCTCCAGTATTATATACAACTAGTATACCTCGCACTCGCCAACGAGCACACGCAGTGCTACAACTAGTACGATCGATTTCGCGCCACCGACGCAACACGGAGCTGCTACATTATAGATCCGACAGAGTTTCAATCTTGTTCGGACGACTGTGAATAATTGGCCGGGGACGTTTTCGTCGGCTACGACTGCCAACGGGCTCTCTCCCTCTCAGCACCGCGAGGGAAATAATATGAAAGACGAATTCAATGAGCGAGATATCGGCGAATTAACCATCTCCGATTCCTTCGGCGTCCGCTTGTCTTGTGAGGCGCTCAGAAAGCGGTGGCTAGACAAGAGATATGGTTGAGGCTAGTTGAAACAATCTGGCGTCAAAAAGAGCTGGGTACTATAATTACGTACGGGGCAACGGCCAGCTCTTCGTCGGCGGCATGTCAGGGGTTATAGCGAAGATGCTCAGGCGTTATCGGCACGGTAGCAGATAGCGAGGATGCGGAGGCAGTGGCGGCATGGCAGCAGAAGATGCTGGCAGCCCGTGCGGCTACACATGAAAGTAAATGTATGCCTCACTTATCGCTCGCATACTCACAGCGGTAAAGCTACAGGCCTTATTATAACGACCACATATATGTCTTCGTCCATGCATGTATATATTCACGATGTCACGCACGCACGCACGCACGCATATAGTATATATATACCAAATTTAACAGATATAGCATATCCGTTCATATCATATAGCATAGACGCACCGTAATATTATTACAGGAACATTGTATTTTTTACTGAATGCATCAATTAAGATCGCCGCACAATAACAGCGTGCCTTGGGTGATAATTAGCACTACCCTATGTGTGAGATTGAATGAGATCTTTACGTAGTTGTCTCGTTAACCAGTAGCTTCCATGTACGACGCACATATAGTCTTGTTACAAGCGTCTATATGAGCACCCGACTCTCGCCCCCTAGCCCCCTCTCTCTCTCCATTTCTCGCTCTCGCTCTCCCCCTTTCTCTCTTCCTCAACATTCCCTTACTCTCCCTTCTTTTCCGACGCAAGAAGCCGCTGCAAGTACGCTAGCCTGAAACGTGAGTCGACAATTAGGAAGTCGTTCGCATTCGCTCGCAACCTGCCACGCGCGGAAAACCCCAGAGCCCGTTAACTGCCAACTAGGTAATTAGCAGTTTGTCAAGAACCCGGCTCTCGCTCCCCGTCCTGTTCCTCCACCTCCTCCACCTCCTACTCTTTCTCCACCAACTCCTTGCGGTTTCTGGCGGTCCACCTCCTAGCGGCTCGTTGAGAACCTCCCCCCCCTGCTCCCTACCTGTTCCTCCTCCACCTCAGATAGATGAATGGATGGATGAATAAATTGATTATCTCTTCACAGATATGTTTGCCTTCAAAATGGAGCTTTCCCTCTCTTTCTCTCGCCCCACATCACTCCCATGAAGCGGAGCGCTTCACTCGTTATATGAACCGAAGATACTATCGCAATGACACGCGCGCAACACGAACTCGCACATCCGTTATGCAAACAATCGATCTTGGCGGGAATCATTGCCTACGAAATCCCCGCGTAATGTTCTTCGCAAACAATTCCGTCATTTAACTTTGCTGCGGCGCCACGCATTGTCGCGTGGCCGAACGCCCGCTGTATTGAATCCCAACTAGAAGGGACGTGGGTGTGTGACACACTAGGACGCGGGTGTGTGACACACTGGGAAGTGGGTGTGTGTCACACTGGGACATAGGTGTGTGTCACACCGGAACGTGGGTGACTGTCACACCGGAACGTGGGTGTGTGTCCCACTGGGACGCGGGTGTACGTCTCACTGGGACGTGGGTGAGTGTCACGCCGGAACGTGGGTGTGTCACACTGACGGCCAGCGCAAATCAGGGGACGGCAAGGCGCCAGGAACGAGTCGCCAACCTTGATGATAAACGACGACTATAACGACATCGATATGTTTATAGACAATGGCGTTTTGCCGTCCGTCGGTGGTTTCAGTCAAACGTATTGAACTCCTACGCGGAGTAAGCAAAGTTTAAGCATCAATCACATCTTGGCTGGCCGCGCTCGACTACTCGGAAATGAGCCGGCAAACATCTTCATTGTTCTCTAAAAGTTATTATGTCACCGTAAATAGTAAAATTTAAAGGAAGTGTCGACTTTTTCACAAAAGGTAAGGGATTCTGTGCACTATTTATGGTTAAATTGCTGCATTATACTTCCTATTTTGCTATTCCGTTCGAAGTGAGCAAACACTTGTTACTCATACATAGCCCATAGCAAGCATCAATGATCAATATATCAAATCGTAGTTTATATCATTAAAACTGATCAACTAGTTGAAAAATATTCCTATCAGGTAGGAATTTGAAGATACATTTAGTGCCATTAGTACTTACGTTTCATGTAAAAAATTGTAACAAAGATTTTACAAATATGCACCATAGAAAATTCGTGACGTAGTCAATTTAAGGGTCGAAGTGAAAAAGAAACGATTGTACGCGGGAGAGAGAGAGAGAGAGAGAGAGAGAGAGAGAGAGAGTTATGTGTGTGTTGTGTGCGGTGTGTTTTAGGTAGCACACTAGCATTCCATCTCGTAACGGCAACCGTGTATCGCTCACACTCTCCAGTATTATATACAACTAGTATACTCGACTCGCCAAACGGAGCACAACGCAGTCCTACAACTAGTACGATCGATTTCGCGCCACCGGACGCCAAACACGGGAGCTGCCTACATTATAGATCGACAGAGTTTCAAATCTTGTATCGGACGACTGTGAATAATTGGCCGCCGGACGTTTTCGTCGGCTACGAGCTGCCCAACGGGGCTCTCCCTCCCTCTGCAGGCACCGCGAGGGAAATAATCATGAAAGACGAATTCAATGAGCGAGATATCGCGCGCAAATTAACCATCTCCCGATGTTCCTTCGGCGTCCGCGTTGTCTTGTGAGGCGCTCAGAAGCGGCCTGTCAGACAAGAGATAGGTAGAGGCCTAGTTGAAACAATCTGGCGGTCAAAAGAGCTGGCAGGTGGTACGTTATAATTTACGTTACGGTGCGGGGCAAAACGGCCAGCCTTCTTCGTGCGGAGGCATGTCAGGGGTTATAGCGGAAGATGTCCTCAGGCGGGTTTTATCGGCACAGGTAGCAGAGTAGCGAGGGATGCGCGAGGCAGTGGGCGGCATTTGGCAGCAGAATGCTGGCAGCACCGTGCGGGCTACCGACATGAAAAGTAACATGTATGCCTCACTTATCGCTCGCATAGCTCACAGCGGTTTAAGCCTACGAGCGCCTATTTATAACGGACCACATAATATGTCTTCGGCCTATTGCATGTATATATTCAGCGCGATGTCACGCACGCAGCACGCACGCATTAATTAGATATACTATACAAATTTAACAGATATAGGCATATCGTCGTCATAATCATATAGCATTAGACGGCACCGTAATATTATAACGAGGAACATTGGTATTTTTAGCTGAATGCATCAATAGATCGCGCACAATAACAGCGCTGCCGTGGTGATAATTTGCACTACCCATGCTGTATGAGATGAATGAGATCTTACGGTAGTTGTCTCGGTTAACCAGCTAGCTTCCAGGGATCGAGACATATAGTCTTGTACATGAGAGCACCTCGACCCCCCCCCTTAGCCCGTCTCCCCTTCATTCCTTCTCCGCCCGCCTCCCATTTCTCTCTTCCTCAACATTCCCTTACTCTGCTCTCTCTCAGGTTAAGAAAGCGCTGCAGGACGCTAGCCTGAAACGGTGAGTTCGACTCCAATTAGGAAGTCGTTCGTGCATTTCGTCCTTCGCAACTCACGGTTTTCGGAAAAACCCCAGAGTCCCGGTTAACTGCCCAGTTAGCTTTGGGGAATAGCAGGTTTTGTCAAGAACCGGGCCTTCCCGCTCCCGTCCTGTTGGGTTGGTTGTTTGATGGTTCCTCCACCTCCTCCGGACTCTTACTCTTTCTGCGCATTCTATATTCGTTGCGGTTGTTAGCGCGCTCCACCTCCTATATGTGCGGTTGAGACCTCCCCCCCCTTGCTCCCTACCTGTTCCTCCTCCACCTCTTCTCCTCCTCCTGCTCTTTCTTCTCCTCCACCACCTCCTCTTCTTCCCTTACCTCCCCTTCCGGTTCCTCCTCCTCCTCGTTCCAATCCTCCTCCTCCACCTCTTCTCGGGGAATAGCGCCACGGGGAGGTGCGTCGTTAGAGATAACTACGTGGTGTTCTGGGACATTTTATACGGGGCGCTCCGAGGGGTGCGTGAGTACGAATTCCATGGCGGGCGGGGGAGGGTCTGGCGGGTCGGCGACCAGTGGGGGGTTAACCACGGCTATTACTCCACGCCGAGTGACCTCATCAAATGGTCGAGGGTGGCTCACAACGACTGCGACATTCTCCCAAAGTTTCACGCTAAACGAGCCGCGCTAAACGCCGCCTATTTTTTCTCCTCCACATATAAATAAATATATATGTATATATACATATATATACTATATATATGGGCCAGGCGTGCTGCGTCCATGTGAATACATTATCGCAGCAGATGCAATGCTGTGATCGGCTTCTCCCGCGGGCCGGGTCCCGCCAGTAGACCGCAGGCCTCCCTTCTCGCTCCCCCTCTTTCCCTTCCTCTGGCTGTCTCTCTTCTCCTCTCTGCCTTTATCTCCCTCCTCCCCTCCGTCTCTGTCTGCCTCTCTCTCCTCCTCCCCCTCTCTCGCCCTCTTTTTTTTTCTCTCTCTCTTTCTCGGTATGTCTCTATTCTCTCTATCCCCTCTTCTCTTTCTCTCTTCCTCTCTCCGCTTTCTCGCTGTCTCTCTCTCTCTCTCTCTCTCTCTCTCTC
>NW_014577810.1:67721-69351 GCF_000485595.1 Priapulus caudatus
GCAGGGCGTTACGCGCGCGCGCGCGCGCTGTGTGTGTGTATGCGCTGTGCTCGGTTGGGTGTGCGTGTGTTGTGTGTTGTGTCGTGCTGTGTGTGTGTCGTGCCTGTGTTGTGTGTGTGAGAGAGAGAGAGGAGTGTGTGTGTGGTGTGTGGTGTAGTGTGGGTATTGTGTGTGTGGTTGTGTGTGTTGTGCTGTGTGTGTGGATGGTGTGCTGTGTGTGTGGTGTAGTGTATGTGTCGGTGTGTGTGAAAGAGAGAGACCGAGAGAGAGAGAGAGAAGAGAGGATGAGAAAGAGAAGATGATCGACACGCAGACGACGGGATGAGAGAGAGAGAGGATTAACGACCGACCAGTATGAGAGAGGAGAGTATGTGTGTGTGTGTGCTGGTGCGTGTGTTAGTAGCACACTAGGCATTCCATCGTAACGGCAACCGTGTATCGCCTCACACTCTCCAGTATTATATTACAACTAGTATACTCACTCGCCAACGAGCACACGCAGTCGCTACAACTAGTACGATCGATTTCGCGCCACGCCGACGCAACACGGAGCTGCTACATTATAGATCGACAGAGTTTCAATCTTGTTCGGACGACTGTGAATAATTGGCCGCGCGGACGTTTTCGTCGGCGACGACTCGCCAACGGGCTCCTCTCCCTCTCAGCCACGCCAGAGGATCTGCTCTCTCTTCCTCTCTCCGCTTTCTCGCTGTCTCTCTCTCTCTCTCTCTTTCTCTCTCTCTCTCTCTCTACTACTACCGTCTATCGCGCCGACGTAAACAAGAGATCTAACTGCGTCGGAGAGATCATTCACCACTAATAGCCGTCCTGCATTGAACGCTTATTAAGTTATCCGGCGACGATAGTGGCCTTATCCGAGTGCAGGAATTACACGGGCGGTCCACGTGATTAGCCGCGTCGGGAATAGCCGATCCCATATTGCCCGAGTATGTATTGTCGACTCGCAATTATCGTCTGTAGTTTGTAGGTGGCTGGGTATGGCTTCGCGATGCAATGATTAGCGCTGCAGCGTCGGTTGTAATCTCTCACGTATTTCTCATTTGCGCGCGATTGCAAATGTTGTATGTCCTCTTGATTTGTATTTACGTATATGTGTGTCTGTGTGTGCGCGCGCGTGAGTGCGTGCATACGTGTATGTATGTGGAAAACTGGTTAACAACACAGCATCGAGTGACCATGTGATCATTATGTCATCAGTTGATGACGCATATATCCCACTAGCGTGGGCGATCCATATTTTGCATTGTAGCCGTGTTTTTTTCCCAGATTTGGCAGATTATTCGGAATCATTATGACAACCGTTTTTCAATCCGACACGCACGGTCTAGCGAAAAGCAAATAGGCGAATCACTCCATATTCAGCATATTCAACATTTCGCATCGAAATGCATCGAAACCGTGACTCGATAAAATAAAACCCGCGCCAGACTGGAAGCGATAAATTTGCTCACACGCATTCATCCTTTATTCAGTAGTATCACAAGATCCTACGGAGGCAGTTAGATGCTAAACAGATTCCGCTATGACGGGGATCATGCTTTACGTGGCAAATCCTTCTATATAGTTGTTATATAACTACTTTTGTAGATGCCATACAGATCCCACTATA
>NW_014577810.1:72525-80025 GCF_000485595.1 Priapulus caudatus
ATATACATGACCTTTATCAGGTTTGTACCGGGTTCCTCTGACGTATCTGATTTCAGTATCCTATCAGAATTCTGTAAACACGCTTGTCCTCTCGGGAAATAACTCTGCATGGACACGAATCGTAAATGCACGACGGTGGACGGAATGGAAATGTTTGCAACGCTATGCCGGGTCAGCGACGTGCGTGTCTTCCCGAGAGGTTGAAGTTTAAGGCGAAGTGCATCCGTTTTAGCAATCGCCACCTGACATACCGCACCACGTTCCACCAGGACAACCCGCTGGCCGGGTTGACGCAGGAAAATACGAGCAATTGAAAGTCTGCAGAGCATGCTCTGGTTGCTGAATGTTGGAAAGTGAGACCAAATAAGCCGTGGGCTAATGTGCCCAGCAGATATCGAAGAGGTTCGAGCCCTCAGGACGCGGTTACAATGAGATCTGCATCACGGCCCCGGATAATCAAGCTAACGCATCTGCACGTAGATGCGGCGGCATCTTGATGTGTAGTTAACGAGAGGCGTGTACGTACATGCGCACGCGTAGATCCGAACGCGATCGTTTTTCTAATATGCTTTACCAGTAAGCCTTCTACGGAACCGATAGGGCTTCATTTTTATTGTTGCTCGCAGCTTTTTTCAGGCCATTCAGACGTCGAACAGCACGGCTGCGCGAAATTACCACGTGCACAGGAAATCCGCACGCCGCCTAGGCAAGTATATAATTTCAAGAGTCCATAATAGAAGACTATTGATTCAATTATTGATTTCTATTGATTGAAGACTATTGATTTCTATTATGGACTCTTGATAATATATAGACTCACCCCCGCGTCACAGGACACACCTTTACGAGAATACTGTTCCTGCCGAAGACGTGTGTACTCACGTAACCTGACCTCAAACTTCAAAACGCGCGAAAAAGTTAACAATCGACTAGTAATAACCAGGAGAGGATTTCTCGCGTGTCGATGACGCAGCTGCTCGATAATGTATTCATGATCTGTGATTATTCGCGGTTTTGTTACAATATTTAAATGCGCCAGTTGGTTGCCAATGGAAGATTAGTGTTGTTGTTTTCCAAACGCGTCTTGGCCGAGCTATTCATGTCGCATAAGCAACCGCTTTGCTTCTTATCCGATCGCGCGCGCGTGGTAATCGTGTACGTCGATCAGTCAATCTCGGCTTCTGAACACAATCTCCCCCAGCCTCAGCGTTGAGTCTAAAATAACGGGATCGGTAGTTCATCACCACAGACCAGCGACCTAAGTCGCGTGAAAACTCTTTATCATCGATGCTACCACCGTGAGATCCATGCATCACATAGTCGTGTGTGTGCACGTGTGTGTGTGTGTGTGTGTGTGTGTGTGTGTGTGTGTGTGTAGTTTGCGTGCTGTGTGTGTGTGTGTGTGTGTGTATGTGTGTGTGTGGTGTGTGCTGTCTGATGTTCAAGTTAAAAGTGGTGCGCGTGCGCGATTGTGTTTACTTTGTTTCTGTGTAGCCCCCCAAAAATATTGCTAAACTATTCTTATATAACCAAAGAATAATTAATATAGACTCCCATACATCCCACATGGCTATAAATCTGTATATAATAAGGCTTAACATGATCAACAAGGCCTGCGTCAAGATGGCGAGTTGTTCTTTGTGGTGATTTGTTAAAACTAGCGCTGTAGCACACATGCGTATAAAAATATATAACGGAGTAATTATATATAGATATATCAACCTCGTATCATAATTCGTGTTAGCATGCTGCAATCGGCGCCTGGATGGCGTCGTTACCGTGGAACTGGGGCAACGGCATCAGTTTGCACTCGTGATGACGTTCGACAGGTGATGCCTTCGTATCTGGGGCGAAATAGTAAGCTTGCTGCATTTTATAATTGTTCAAGTATTCCTATGTAGTATGGTATAGTCCTATGTAGTTTGGTAGTACCTTAAAAGCCTTCTGTCCGCTTTTCTACAGAGATAATCGTAATAACGGAAATGTGTTAAATTGCATGTCAGGAAAATAGAGTCTAATATAATAGAAACACTAATGCAAAATAAAGTGTGTGTGTGTGTGTGTGTGTGTGTGTGGTGTGTGGTGTGGTGTCATGTGTGTGGTGTGTGTGTGTGGGTGTGTGTGTGTTGGTGCTGTGTGTGTGTGTGTGTGTGACTCACTGTCGTCGTGTGTGTGGCGTGTGTGGTGTGTTGAAGTGTGTGCTGTAGTGTGTGATGTGTGTAAGTGATGTGATTGTGTGTTGTGTGGTTGTGTGTGTGTGGTGTGTGTGTGATGTGATGTCGTGCTGCGCGCGAGTAAACGCTCCAGTGCTTATTTGTGTTAACTATCATGCACGACGCCATTATAATTATGCATGGGGCATGAAATATAATCGAACAACCCCTGGGTCTTTATTTTCATTATGCCGCCAAGAATCCCCGGAAGAGTCCATATTTTGATTAACTGTATGTTTAACATGGAGGAAATGCGCATGGGATTACTCCAACTCTTATTTATATTTATTTAAATTTCGTTTTCTTAAGCGTTGCTGCGTCTATGCCAACACGTTTGCTTTGTTAACGGGCACTATATAAAGCTGCGCTACTATTCAACGTGTATCCTAAGTAGTATGCGCTGCTCTTTATATTTCGCTAATGCCATATATGGGCACATGCTCTGTAGTTATACCATATTATATAACATCGCTATGTATGTCATTTCTTTCTCCACCGTTCTACTACTTCATTACCGAAGCCTAACAAGATTTAGCTGAAGTATATGTAGTTTTACTTGACACAGAATTAGTCTATTTACACTCGTAATTGTAACGTATCTGAGCAGATGTAACAAAGTTGAATTATAGCAACGTGCAACATAAGTAACGGCATGGTTCGACATGTGTAAATAACAAACCCGATAATATTAAATTAGCTAAATATTACAGAAGGCTAATAGTGATACAGATACAGACTATGCTCTCTCAATGAAGGCTTGGCGCCAGAGGGCGTTGTAAGAACGATCGTAAACGCCAGGAAAAATTTAGTACTACGATAAAACTTTCGAATATTACCACGATGCTATATCCACGATAAAGTTGCGTTTTTTTCTGAAAACTGCTTAGAACAAAAATGTCTATAAGCACTCGGGAATAATGACTTAATCATCATTCTGGCAACGCACCTCCCACCTAACCCGCAGCTGACGATTCCACCTCCTTTGAATCTTTATCTGTTTTGTTTTTTTTAAATTGCGGTGGAATGAACCGCCTATACGAGACATGCCGTGCCTGTGCCAGTATACGTCTGCAGGTTAAGTGAGATAACTAACGAATGATAACGTCTCCGGGCGTCAAGCTTCGAACGTGAGGAGTTTCGCTTGTCACCGATGTGCGTGCATGGCCGACGTCTGGCGCGTGTTTGCTTACGCCACTCACCGGCTGGCGCTTGTGCATAATTACGCATAATTGGTTAAATTAGAGTTGATTGCCTTTGCGAAAACGCATTTACGTTCGCGCGATATTTAATAGCGACGTATATATAACTTGGCGACATCGATATGGTGTAACGATTTCGGGGGTTTGCCGTGAAAGTTCGCACACTTATATAATTCTACCTGCGCGTCTGTATATGTAGCTGTACGGTGAGCTGCAGGGCGTAAGAACGCCGCGCGTGACCTTGAAGCTCGGTCTGTTAACATCTTTGATCCTGTGGTTGCACAGGTAGCTGCGCACAGTCCACGAATAGCATTACCTGTTGTTTTGTGTGTGGTCACACGGTGGTATACGCGCGCGTCTGTAATATTATGGATCGTAGATATTGTTGTAGCTGACTAACATGTAGATTAAACGATCTGTGAAGCAATGTGACTGCGTTATTTCGAGTTACTGCTTCGGTGACTGTTGTAGTTAGTCATAACAGAGCATATACCTCGCAGTCAAGGTATAAGACCCGACATGTCATCCCTGTGGAGCGATCCCCGCCCGATCAACGACCCACACGGTGGAAAGCGCTACGATAAACGTTAAGGTTGGTGAGACCCGATGACTGTTTGAAAATCAGATGGAAAATAACGACGGGAATTCACGTATATACTTCAACCGGAGAGTTCGTCTCAGTTCATGTGAAGCGGTGCGAATAAAGTGATCTTGAATATCGTTTGTCTGCGACGCAGCGGATTTCATCCTTCGTCTACTACGCACGAGTATAGAGCGCGACGCATGCGCGGTATGCGACTATACATGCAGCTATACCCTCAGTGCAAATTTTTTTCTACGACGGAAATCGGATGAGGGAAAGCAGTTAGGAAGCTGTGTGCGATCACGCATTACATCATGATCCTCGTTCTCTCTCTCTCCCTCTCTCTCATTCTGTTTATTTATTTCTCTCGCGTCTCTCTTGCTCTCATTCTCTCTCTTATTCTCTCGCTCGCTCGCTCGCTTTTATTCTCGCACTATCTCGCTCTCTCATTCTCTCTCTCTCTCTCTCTAGCTATCTAGCTATCTATCTATCTATCTATCTATCTATCTATCTATCTATCTATCTATCTATCTATCTATCTATCTATCTATCTATCTATATCACCCGCGCGTTCTCTTTCTTACTATCTTCATTTTTCTCTCTCGCTCTCTCCCCTCTCCTTTGGCTCCGGCTGTTATTCCTCTCATTCCTATCTCTCCCTCTCGCGCACTCTCCCTCTCTCTCTCCATTTGTCGCGCTTTGTCTCTTATTTCTATCTCGCTCCATCTCTCTATCTCTTCCGGTCTGTACATGTCTCTCTCTGCTCTCCCCATGTAAGTCTCTCGCGCGCTGTCTTTTTCTCACGTTCGTGCCATCGCTCGATTTCGCGCAATCTACACCGGCAATAACGTTCATGACTGCTTACTTAAGCAATGAATCAGTATGAAAGCGCGTGGACAGCGACCCACGCCAAAGCACGCGCGCGCGGCATACGCTAGCTCACCGTGTATTATGACTCCGAGAAGCGCGATTGTCGTAATCTACACCGGCAATAACGTCCTTGACTGCTCACGTAAATGATTTATTTCGAAATCATTGCTCAAAAACGCACAATCCCAAAAGAATATAGCGAAATATAGACTCACCCCCTGCGGATATATCACTGATTACAACAACTTGCAAAACACTAAGAATTTATGCAGTTATAGCATAGAAAAATGGAATTGAACACGCCATAACTCCATGGCATATTTCATTATAGCGATAATAAATTTACAAATGGCGCCTTAGTGCACCAACAAGTTACAAGAACTCTTACATTGTGCAGCTAATTCAAGCGAAAGGGCATCTGATTCTGTGTAGTTTTCTCCGTTTCTATTTTGAAATTGACCGATATTTCGCCCTATCGCGAAACGAGTAATCAAATTTTAAATCGTGCATGTTTTGGTGAATATAGCCAAGTACAAAGGCTCTAAGACATGTGAGCGTTACTCTAGGCATTTGCTGTTACTCAAGCAATATCGGCAAGTATCGTAAAAGTGGGGAAAACACGAGGCTGGTTGGAAATTATGTTCGAAATAAATCTTTTAAGAAATGAACGCACGCGCGCGGACAGCGACCCACGCCAACGCACGCGCACACGGCATAAGCTCGCTCACCGTGTATGACTTCGAGAAACGCGATTGTCGTGGTAGGCGGGCGACGACACGACGACAATATATTACCCGTACCCCCCCCCCGTATTCACTGCGTCGGACATGAAATATTTACTGCACTTGAAGCGACTCCGCAGCAAGCATCTCGAGCCGGTCGCGTCTCGACTGCCGCGTTGTCGTAGCGACGGCGTCACAAGACACGCGGCCGTTTATTAACGCGTTGTCGCGCACACGCGCGCGAGGGATTCCACGCGCGAAAGTAGACGCGACATTTTTATATGGAGATTAGCTGTCGGATGCATAATACATGACGGCGTGAACGAAGCCGCGCCCGAATCCAGAAGTAAACGCGAAGATTTATTTCGATGCAGGAATCTTCGCAAAACTCGCCCTCGTTCCTCGTTCCCGTCTTCCCCCGGAGAGGAATGGTCGAGTGAGGCAGTTTCCCGCCAACAATAAATTGCACACCCGCACATGCACGCAACTTTCGTTAAAATATGTGCGGCGCGCAGCACCATTTCCCCTCCCAACAATCCCATCAATGGGCGAGATGTTTTCCTCAAGCTTCGTAATGCTGTTTTGCGAAAAAAAACTAGACAAGTATTTTCTTCTCAATAACGTCCAATAACGCGGGCTCGATGACGGAAAAAAAACTCAACTAATAACGGCAAAATAAATCGCGTGCGGCATTCACGCGACCGTTCGTCTCTATTTAGAAACCCATTACGCAGATCTGCGGTGTTGCCGAGGCTTTTCTGTCGCTTTCGCAGGACACGTATTCGCAGCTCAGTCCTTCGCCGGCATGATTCAACATTTACGATCGCGCCGTGCGAGCGTGATTGTTCCGTGGGTGTGATTTGCATTCAACATGGCCGCGTCGCATACCCCATCTTTCACCGCGTGTGAATGCAGAGCAATCACAACGCCGCAGATTTGCATTTCGATTTACGGTACGTCACCGTAAAAAATACCTGGCGCGCGAAAACCTTTGTATATGCGCGCGCATTTCGTATTCACCTCTTTTCTACTTGAGGTATAAATCGACGTCGGCTTAGATTGCTACCGATCGTAGGGCAGAGGAAATATGAACTCGTGCGAGAGACGTGTCAGCGCAAGCCTGCATGGTGATTCTAACCTTGATTTGTTTACACTGGCTGTTTAGTCATTACTTTTACGTCCTCCTCTTTCGGTTCCATGGTCGTGAGATTCACCTTCTACTCCTTTGTCCCCATTCTCCATCACCTCCTCCTCTTCCTCCTCATCCTCCTCTTTCTTCCCCCCTCCTCTTCGTCATCATCCGAACACACACGAACGCTTCCTCCCGCATAACTGCTACGTCTCCACCGCCGCTCCTTCTCCCCCACAATTAACCTCCTTCTCCACCTCCAGCTCAGCTTCCTCAGATTCACATCCGCGTTCCAACGCATACCTAATCCGAGTATTCCTTCGCGTATATCCTTCTCTCTGGTTGGGCGAACAAATCATAAACAGATGACTGATTATCTCTCTTTCTCTCTCCCCCGTGGCGGGGGCGGGGGCGGGATGCGAATCAAACGCTAGAGCACATATGCTTAGCATTATACAATTCACCACTTTGTGCTACGCCCCGGGTCGCATGCTCCGGAAATGCGTAATTAAGAACTCGAGCTGCCGCAATAACTCGTTACAAGCCAGCCGAAGTCCAGCGTTTGACCCTCCTACCCCCGCCTATATGAGGATATGACGGGACTGGCGAGTGATGACGATAGATATTCTCATTTCTGTCGAATCGCAGGCGTCGAGTGATATTTTCATCTTTCATCCTTTTCAATGCCCTCGCGAATTTGCTGAGCGGACGTTGCGAAGGTCCACTATCAGTGATGGCTATCACGCACCTCGTCGCAGATTCTGTGCGTGTCATCGCTGCGACA
>NW_014577810.1:81708-89193 GCF_000485595.1 Priapulus caudatus
TCTTTCACTCTCTCTCTCTCTCTCTCTACTTCTATCTATCTATCTATCTATCTATCTATCTATCTATCTATCTATCTATCTATCTATCTATCTATCTATCTATCTATCTATCTATCTATCTATCTATCTATCTATCTATCTATATCACCCGCGCGTTCTCTTTCTTACTATCTTCATTTTTCTCTCTCGCTCTCTCCCCTCTCCTTTGGCTCCGGCTGTTATTCCTCTCATTCCTATCTCTCCCTCTCGCGCACTCTCCCTCTCTCTCTCCATTTGTCGCGCTTTGTCTCTTATTTCTATCTCGCTCCATCTCTCTATCTCTTCCGGTCTGTACATGTCTCTCTCTGCTCTCCCCATGTAAGTCTCTCGCGCGCTGTCTTTTTCTCACGTTCGTGCCATCGCTCGATTTCGCGCAATCTACACCGGCAATAACGTTCATGACTGCTACTTAAGCAATGAATCAGTATGAAAGCGCGTGGACAGCGACCCACGCCAAAGCACGCGCGCGCGGCATACGCTAGCTCACCGTGTATTATGACTCCGAGAAGCGCGATTGTCGTAATCTACACCGGCAATAACGTCCTTGACTGCTCACGTAAATGATTTATTTCGAAATCATTGCTCAAAAACGCACAATCCCAAAAGAATATAGCGAAATATAGACTCACCCCCTGCGGATATATCACTGATTACAACAACTTGCAAAACACTAAGAATTTATGCAGTTATAGCATAGAAAAATGGAATTGAACACGCCATAACTCCATGGCATATTTCATTATAGCGATAATAAATTTACAAATGGCGCCTTAGTGCACCAACAAGTTACAAGAGTACCCATTGTGCAGCTAATTCAAGCGAAAGGGCATCTGATTCTGTGTAGTTTTCTCCGTTTCTATTTTGAAATTGACCGATATTTCGCCCTATCGCGAAACGAGTAATCAAATTTTAAATCGTGCATGTTTTGGTGAATATAGCCAAGTACAAAGGTTCTAAGACATGTGAGCGTTACTCTAGGCATTTGCTGTTACTCAAGCAATATCGGCAAGTGTCGTAAAAGTGGGGAAAACACGAGGCTGGTTGGAAATTATGTTCGAAATAAATCTTTTAAGAAATGAACGCACGCGCGCGGACAGCGACCCACGCCAACGCACGCGCACACGGCATAAGCTCGCTCACCGTGTATGACTTCGAGAAACGCGATTGTCGTGGTAGGCGGGCGACGACACGACGACAATATATTACCCGTACCCCCCCCCCCCGTATTCACTGCGTCGGACATGAAATATTTACTGCACTTGAAGCGACTCCGCAGCAAGCATCTCGAGCCGGTCGCGTCTCGACTGCCGCGTTGTCGTAGCGACGGCGTCACAAGACACGCGGCCGTTTATTAACGCGTTGTCGCGCACACGCGCGCGAGGGATTCCACGCGCGAAAGTAGACGCGACATTTTTATATGGAGATTAGCTGTCGGATGCATAATACATGACGGCGTGAACGAAGCCGCGCCCGAATCCAGAAGTAAACGCGAAGATTTATTTCGATGCAGGAATCTTCGCAAAACTCGCCCTCGTTCCTCGTTCCCGTCTTCCCCCGGAGAGTAATGGTCGAGTGAGGCAGTTTCCCGCCAACAATAAATTGCACACCCGCACGTGCACGCAATTTTTGTTAAAATATGTGCGGCGCGCAGCACCATTTCCCCTCCCAACAATCCCATCAATGGGCGAGATGTTTTCCTCAAGCTTCGTAATGCTGCTTTGCGAAAAAAAACTAGACAAGTATTTTCTTCTCAATAACGTCCAATAACGCGGGCTCGATAACGAAAAAAAAAACTCAACTAATAACGGCAAAATAAATCGCGTGCGGCATTCACGCGACCGTTCGTCTCTATTTAGAAACCCATTACGCAGATCTGCGGTGTTGCCGAGGCTTTTCTGTCGCTTTCGCAGTACACGTATTCGCAGCTCAGTCCTTCGCCGGCATGATTCAACATTTACGATCGCGCCGTGCGAGCGTGATTGTGCCGTGGGTGTGATTTGCATTCAACATGGCCGCGTCGCATACCCCATCTTTCACCGCGCGTGAATGCAGAGCAATCACAACGCCGCAGATTTGCATTTCGATTTACGGTACGTCACCGTAAAAAATACCTGGCGCGCGAAAACCTTTGTATATGCGCGCGCATTTCGTAGGGCAGAGGAAATATGAACTCGTGCGAGAGACGTGTCAGCGCAAGCCTGCATGGTGATTCTAACCTTGATTTGTTTACACTGGCTGTTTAGTCATTACTTTTACGTCCTCCTCTTTCACATCCATGGTCGTGAGATTCACCTTCTACTCCTTTGTCCCCATTCTCCATCACCTCCTCCTCCCCCTCATCCTCCTCTTTCTTTCCCCCTCCTCTTCGTCATCACCCGAACACACACGAACGCTTCCTCCCGCATAACTGCTACGTCTCCACCGCCGCTCCTTCTCCCCCACAATTAACCTCCTTCTCCACCTCCAGCTCAGCTTCCTCAGATTCACATTCGCGTTCCAACGCATACCTAATCCGAGTATTCCTTCGCGTATATCCTTCTCTCTGGTTGGGCGAACAAATCATAAACAGATGACTGATTATCTCTCTTTCTCCCCCGTGGCGGGGGCGGGGGCGGGATGCGAATCAAACGCTAGAGCACATATGCTTAGCATTATACAATTCACCACTTTGTGCTACGCCCCGGGTCGCATGCTCCGAAAATGCGTAATTAAGAACTCGAGCTGCCGCAATAACTCGTTACAAGCCAGCAGAAGTCCAGCGTTTGACCCCCCTACCCCCGCCTATATGAGGATATGACGGGACTGGCGAGTGATGACGATAGATATTCTCATTTCTGTCGAATCGCAGGCGTCGAGTGATATTTTCATCTTTCATCCTTTTCAATGCCCTCGCGAATTTGCTGAGCGGACGTTGCGAAGGTCCACTATCAGTGATGGCTATCACGCACCTCGTCGCAGATTCTGTGCGTGTCATCGCTGCGACAGGCTTAATAGTCGACGCTCCAACAGGCAACTCAGAGTGGAAATTCGGCGCTCGGAATAAAAAATGCGTCGTCGCTCCTTCGAGACGAGTCCGAGAGTGAACAGTACCACCCCTGCTACCGCGTCATTATATCCTCATCCGCATCCTCGTCCTCATCCTCCTAATCATCATCATCATCATCATCATCATCATTATCATCATCATCGTCATCCTCCTCCTCCTAATCATCCTCATTATCATCTTCATCATCATCACTATCATTATCATCATCATCATTCGCCAGATGTCCACATGATGTGATACGTGACGACAATGCTGACGATGACGACGGCGATGATGATGATGATGATGATGGTGGTGGTGGTGGTGGTGGTAGCGGTGGCGGTGGTGGTAGTGGTGGCAGTGGCGGTGGTGGTAGTGGTGGCAGTGGCGGCGGCGGTGGTGGGGTTGGCTGTGGCGGTGGTGGTAGTGGTGGCAGTGGCGGCGGCGGTGGTGGGGTTGGCTGTGGCGGCGGTGTTGGCGGCAGTGGTGGTGGCGGCGGTGGTGGCAGCGGTGGTGGCGGTGGCTGTGGCGGTGGCGGCGGCGGCGGCGGCGGCGGTGGCGGTGGCGGTGGCGGTGGCGGTGGCGGTGGCGGTGGCGGGGGTAGTTGTTAGTGGCAATTGTAATTATGATGATGAGTATGAGGATGATGATAATCCGACCAGCGATTAAACACATCACAGAGCAGCTTAAAACAGCTGCCAACGCCTAATTACGTCTCGTAGAAAATAATGAAGCCAAGAGCTGTGAAAGGTGGTGCTCCTCGTCACTCAAAAAGAGGGCGTGCGTGGGATCACGCGCTTCCTGACGGTTCCATATCATAGAAAATGGACACAGCCAGAGCATACGGCAAAGCGGGCGTTGTTCTATCTCCAAAAGAGCGCAGTTATTAATTTTTAATAAGAAAGATCGCCGATGCAATGTAAACTGCGTTGCACGCTCCGAGCTGATGCATTTGCTGGACGTGCTGAAAGCATAATTATATAGGCAGTCATTACGGGTGGTGCGCTGAAATGTCACTTCTACTATGTAACTATCAACTAAAGCTCCCCTGAGCTGGCAGCGGAATGAGCTCAGACAACTTCGGAAATATTCATTTTATAGGAACGTCAATAATTTCAAAGCAAACGCATACACTGATTTTATAGAGATTAATCATCAACGAAATCGCGTATGACATTTAATCACAGTATTTTGTTAACCTCACTATCACTGACCTCTATCGCGCCTTCTCCAATTTTATATGCTGATCAATGTAGCAATTGGATGCAAAAACACATGATAAATTGACGCTTCTCCGAGTTGGGATGCGAATGAAAAGAAAAGAAATGAAGCATACGGGGCACACAAATGAGTATAGAAGAGGAGAGAAAGTAGCGGACAGGAACACTTACAGACGAGAGACACTATAGCCGGGTGGTATAATTACACCGACGGTAGGGGCTAATAAGCCGGAAAGAGACTGAAAAAGAGAGGCATTACAGACGGAAAATACTAAAAGGCGGGAGACACTATATACATAGAGACTATTAGACGAAAGGTACTATTTGATGAGGAAGACTCACTGACGGGAGTATCACACGGGAGAGACTGACTAAGAAGGGCGTGACTAATAGACAGGAGCAACTAACAAACGGGAGAACTAGTAGATGCGAGAGACTGAGAAGACTGAGACTAACAGGCGGAAGATACAGACGGGAATGACTAATAGACGGGAGATACTAACAGACGGGAGGCACGAATAGACGGGAGAGACTAACAGACGGGAGGCACTAATAGACGGGAGAGACTAACAGACGGGAAGCACTAATAGACGGGAGATACTAACTGCCTGCCTCTCCGCCGCTCCGATTTCGTTCGCGCGACCCTGCCAACGAGCCAAGCTTCCCGATCACGTGGCACGCCGACGCGCATGCGCATATCGGCCGCGCGTAGTTGGCGCAGAACGAGCGAGCGCGCGCGAGAGCGAGAGAGAGAGAGAGGGAAAGAGAGAAAGAGAACGAGCGCGCGCGAGAGAGAGCGATACCGGGAGAGAGCGGGAGTGGCAGCGAACGCCGGTTGCCTCCTCACGAGAGAAATCGAATCGTCGCGGATTCTCGCAACACACGCGTGTGTCAATTCGTAGAGAGCCGACGGTGCGTGTAGAGGTAGCGGTGCAGCGGAAGAGTTTCACGCGAATGTTGATTGCCGCCGCCGACGCATCGGTGAGTGACTGAGTGAATGAGTGAGCGTGAGAGCGAGAGGCAGCAGAGAGTCACCGATGATGCTCAACCCTAGTATAAACGCTCGCTAAAACAGGAGGAGGAGGGGGAGGAGGTGGAAGAGGAGGAGGAGGAGGAGGAGGCTGTTTCTGCGTAAATTGAACCCAGTGTTCCCCGAGAAGTGTAAACACCAACAACTACCACGGCTACTGCTGCTACTGCTATTCTCACTGCTGGTACTGGGGGTGCTGCTGCTGCTGCTGCTGCTACTACTACTACTACTACTACTACTACTACTACTACTACTACTACTACTACTACTACTACTTCTTCTACTACAACTACTACGACTATTACTACGTACTGCTGCTGGTGGTAATTCTGCTTCAACTTTGACTATTGCTGCAATTACTGCTAAAACGATCACTACCTACAACTACTGCAACTACTGAAACCACTCCAACCCACTCCAAGTACTGCAACTAGTACAACACCTGCTGCTATTACCACCCTATCAAGGTAAGCTCTCGTTATGTCTGTTTCGAAACCTGGTCGGTGGATATTTTGTTATCTGCCTGGCCTCATAGACGATGCTTATATTAGCAGTAGGAAAGATGACAGCGCGCGTTGTAGCGTCTTTCCGGTTACTTGTTGTCGGTGAGGTTACGGGCTGCTTGCGACTGATAACATTTCGGCAGGCTGCGTAAGTTCGTTCATGCGCGCACGGCGTCGCGATGAAACGCATTTCTGAGGAATTAAACGAAAATTGCTTCTTTGTTTGCACGTTGCGCCTAAGCGTAACACGTTGCACGTTGCACGTTGCACGTGCAGCGTTGCACGTTGCACATAAGCGTCAAGATCTTATCGTTAATCTAGTATTGTCGGGAAATTTAGCGGGATAAATCCAGACACAATGATCCCATCGTCCGATATATATTTTGATGTATACGTTCGATTCTTCCGCAACGCCATTCTTCCTCTACCCTATAATCCCTACTATATTTCTTTCTTATTCTACTCAGCTTATCCTTTTTCCCTCCTACCATGTCCACTTTACCCCTTTTCTTCCCATACCCACCCTGATTACCCTTTATCTCTACAACTACGGTTACCACCTCACATATGGCCACACCTATATGCACCGCATCATTGCGGTACATCGCTTATGGCTTTACTTCCGCACCACGTTCGTCTTAAGCCTTCTCTCTACTATACTACACCTACATAATACACCCACTATATATGGCGCCTATACTATACCCACACACATATACTACACCTATATCTGCTTACAACCGCATCTACTTCATGTACCACCATTCTTCTCCTACTCGCCCACGTTGTCCGTGCCCTCCACTACCACTCCACTACCAGCCACCCTTGAAACGACACATACCCAACCCAATTTCTCTCGCACTATGCCCACCTCAGTCAGGCTGAGAGGGTCTATGTCCCCCAGGGTACTGCCAGAACGTACCCTGGGTACGGTCCGGTATACCGGAACGTACTCTGGTACTATCTAATATGCCGGACCGTACCTCGCCTACTCCACTAACGAGTCTAGGGAGTCGCCTACGCCTACTCCCTAACCCTAACCCTAACCCTAACCCTAACCCTTACGGGTACGTTCCGGTATACCGGACCGTACCCAGGGTACGCTCCGGCAGTACCCTGGGGGACATAGACCCTATGAGCCTCAGTCAGCATCATCGCAATACCCCACCCCCTTACTACCGCGCCCATTTTGCCGTTTTTTTCTCATTCCACCCATCTCGCTTTTTTCTTCAAATGTCGCACTCAGCTCGCCTCTTTCCCCTAATATCACACTAACCTTACCTCTTTCCTTAGAAATCGAACCCACCTACCCCTCACGATCGCCAATTTCTATCAGGCCAGTCTGAACCTTTCCCTGCGCACACATACCGTACGTTACCTGCTACTATACGCTCTCGCTTCGGCGCTGTCCGTTTTTAAGCAACCGCACCGCGACCACACCCAAAGCACCGCACATCGGCCATCGCACGTCGCCCACGCGCGTTGCCATTTGTCGGCAAATAACATGCAAAAATCTCTGCGGCAGAATGCGGGCGGCATCTAACACTTGTCTCCATAGTATGGTGGCCGAGATGGCTACGGATATTTTTATTATTTATTTGTAATTCATTTTTATTCCAAATTCATTTTCATTTTAAATTTATTTTTATTCCAAATTCATTTTCATTT
>NW_014577810.1:89385-90484 GCF_000485595.1 Priapulus caudatus
ACACACACACACACACACACACACTAATCGGTACTAAACAGTAAACGCGCACCATCGCCGCGTGTAGCAGCAATGTGTCTATTACTCTCTAGCCGTCATCTGTAGAGTCGTAAAGGGGTGGACACACTAGCCGATTTTTCGTGCGGCGCAGCCGGCGAATATTTTTCTCTACACGTTATATCCATTCCAGAGTTTTTGGCTCTTCTGATTGGCTGCTTTGATTTGCTTTGACTCAACAAACCTTCAAAACAAGGGAACAAACGCCATTTGTAAATATTTCTTATGGTTTATGACTTTATGATCGGTGAATCAGGAAATTTTTCCAAGATGAAAATAACACATTTACACAAAGAATTGCAATTATAGTGATATTATATTTTATATTAATGAGTAAAATGTGTGTTTTTCATGGAAAATACATCAAATCCTAAAGGTATGAGAGGGTCTGGGCACTCGTAATACATACTCAAACCACAACTCATTACAAGGCGCGGCCATTTCGGAGTAACTAAAAACATGGATCGGAAAACCAGTAACCCACACAAAATACACTTAATAAATCAATTAATAAAATCAAAAAAGGAAAAGGCTAGCAGTATTAAAGTACGGATAAAAGGATAAGGCGGAGATAAATAAATGAACAATTAAACTAGAATACGAATGGAAAATAACTCGGCCGGTACCAGCGGGTGCAAAAAGGCTAAATGTAAACAAACGGCGTCGTCAAGGCGTTGTCCCGGTATATTTCTCAGCCGGAAAATAAGTCGACACTACGTGTTCTGCGCATGCGTCAAAACCCGGTCAACAAATTTACCGTGTAAGGCCACGGGCAATTTCTCAGCCGGTAAATAAATGTGTTTTTCATGGAAAATACATCAGAAAACTTACTTATCTACCGATCATAAACCAAGACAAAACATTTACAAATGACGTTTGTTCTCTTGTTTGAAGGTTTGTTGAGTCCCACTAAGGGGAAGTAACGTCACTCCGCCCCATCAATATCCGTAGCCATCTCGGCCACCGCGATTTGGGCCTCGCAAATAAATTTGGAACGAAAATGAATTTGAAATGAAAATGAATTTGGAATGAAATTGAATTT
>NW_014577810.1:92261-94525 GCF_000485595.1 Priapulus caudatus
CTACTCTTCTCTCTCTCTTCTTCTCTCTCTCTCTTTCTCTCTCTATATATATATATATATACAGATATCTTACACATTCTCCATCTCACACAGAAGACAGATGCTCTGTCTCTCTCGCTCTATGTACACACACCTGCTTTGCGCGCGTAGACAAACAATCAGTAATGCGCTTGCGTTCGCACCTGCGCATGAACGATTAGATGGTATTAAGCTATTGCGCGCGAGCAGTTACTCGGAAATCTGGAGGTATATTCAATTAAAGTAATTACTTTTTAGAGATTAGGTGTTTACTCTTGCAATTAACGCGGCGCACGTGGTAAGATCATGCGCTAATCATGTCGAAAGTCCTTCGTTAGTTCGCCGGTAAATTACAAGTGGCGTTGTCTACTGCAAACGTTCGTCTCACACCCGCGAGCTACGTAGCGGTACACTACTTAGAGCTACGTATATTCGCATAGACCTGTTTCCGCACGCATTGAATATCAACCTGGTGGGCTCAGCCACGGATAGGTTTGAAGTCAGTCCAGTAACGTATTAACCGGCAATCAACCGATATCCACGATGCGGCTAAAATGCATAACGCCACTGCTGTTATCGCGACCTGGCCTGTCACTAGAGGTAGGGCATCAATCGACATCAGTCTGCTCCTCTCTAAACATTTACGTTGGTGTGCATATATCGAGTGTTGCTGGTTGTCTCAGTGGTTGCTGCAACATTGCGCTGGAAACGATGCGGTGACCGACAGACGGGTTAGATAAATAGTGGTGTGGGATATCATCAGGTCAACAGCATCACGTGAGTAGTGAGGATTGCCACAACATACGGAACGTGTGCGTGCGTGCACGCGGGTGTGTGCGTGTGTTTGCGCGCGCGCGTGTGTGTGTGTGTGTGTAGTGTGTGTGTGTGTGTGTGTGTGTGTGTGTGTGTGTGTGTGTGTGTGTGTGTGTGTGTGTGTGTGTGTGTGTGTGTGTGTGTGTGTGTGACGGAAGTCGGCCATCTTTCATCGTCAAGAGCATATTGTCAGCTAGACGTCCATCGTAGAGAACCGTTTAATACGAGCAGGGACGTATTCGCAGCACGCCATAACCAAACAAACTAAGGCAGAGAGCAGTTTAGGGCAGGACTGGTACGCGTATTGTATTCATGACTAACATCAGGATCGGTGACACGGATGACATCGATGTGCAAGAGCACCGAGGCGGGCAAGAATTGAATTAAAATTTTGCCATGCCATCGAGATTTGCCGAACTCGCAGTAACTATACTCCTCGCGTATCGTTCTCAAGTAAAACGAGAAGATGAATGCCCTCGCGAGGTCGGCCATCTTTGTCCTCCCGTTCGAATCACTGCATGGTTATTTCATAACACTGCAGAGGGGCAGCGAGTCCATTCATGTCGCAGGTTCTCAGGAATTGTGATCCAAGTTTGCTATATCGCATGCGATTGTATAGGCGAGCCAGCATAATAAGCTCTATATACGGTCGCAGTACACAACACGTATTATCAGATGCCTCTGGATAAATACCTGTTCCCGTAGCTGACGATCGCGCCCCCGCGTGATCGCGTTAGGTGTGACACTAATCTATCGATTGATTCATAAAGATGTCAGACAGCCCTCGCGTGACGGCGGGTCAGTACGTGCCTGAACACAGCTGGCTGTTGCATGATGTACGTCAATGGCTTTAGTACATTTGGTATTATTCTTAGTGCACTCTTCCTAAGCAGTGTTATATACAGGTTCCGAACGCGCTACAGACTGCCCGATTGCCAGTTTAATTGCCACGACGCAGCTTGCGCGACCCCGCCGAGCCTACACGTCCTGAACGCAAAGTCTGGAACAGCCCCAACCGCAGGCCGCTATCCATTCTGATTTGACATGCGCTGTTCTGACGCCACCTGCCCTACCTGATGCAATCATACACGTATCTCATGTATCTGCCACTGTTCGATGTAGCCGTGCTGCCCTTGATGCAGTCTGCAGCAGCTCTGACTGTCAGGAATCCCCTACCTAGATGCAGCGGTAACAGATTAGTCTGGCAAGTACAACTCATCCTTAAAACTACACCCTTTTACGCCAGCGTACATCCATACACCATGCAGCCGGTTGCTTTAGTTTGAGCCTTGCCGCTGCACTCCGAGCAAAGACTCTGCCGCAACGGGTAAGACCCTGGGTATCTACACTTCGTGTAGTCCACCGAATGGGGAGTATGGCTTTTTTGTGGGACTGCGTACGTCTGGGGCCGCAGTCCGCTATAAGATCAAACC
>NW_014577810.1:97050-100268 GCF_000485595.1 Priapulus caudatus
GCTGCGCATAACACACACAACACATACACACACAACATACACACACACACGACACACACAGGGCATTCATCTTCTCGTTTTACTTGAGAACGATACGCGAGGGGTAAAGTTACTGCGAGTTTGGCAATCTCGATGCCATGGCAAAATTCCAATTCAATGCTGCCGCCTCGGTGGCTTGCAACTCGATGTCATCCGTGTCTACCGATCTGATGTTAGTATGAATACAATCACGTACCCGTCTGCCAGTAAACTCTCTCTGGACCTAGTTGTTTGTTATGGCGTCTGCGAATACGTCCCTGCTCGTATACGAGTTCTCTACGATGACGTCTACGGACAATATGCTACTTGACGATAAAAGATGGCCGACTTCGTGGGGGCATTCATCTTCTCGTTTTACTTGAGAACGATACGCGAGAGGTAAAGTTACTGCGAGTTTGGCAATCTCGATGCCATGGCAAAATTCCAATTCTATTCTGCCGCCTCGGTGGCTTGCAACTCGATGTCATCCGTGTCTACCGATCTGATGTTAGTATGATTACAATCACGTACCCGTCTGCTCGTAAACTCTCTCTGGACCTAGTTGTTTGTTATAGCGTCTGCGAATACGTCCCTGCTCGTATACGAGTTCTCTACGATGACGTCTACGGACAATATTCTACTTGACGATGCTTGTTAAATGACGTATGTAAACAATTCCGCGCTGTTACTATTTGTTTACTATCGCGCCCACGCATAACCTTTAGCAGCTACTGTTTGTTTACAGTCGCGCCTGCACGTTTTCCTAAGCATCCACTACTTATTTATTATCGTGCCCGCACATGGCCCACAGCCGGTACTATATGTTTGCCAATATGTCTCCGCGTACGCTTCTGTCGGTACTATTTGTTTAGTATTGCGTCTACGCGTACGCTTCCGCTGGTACTATTTGTTTGGTATTGCGTCTCCACATACGCTTCCGCCGCTACTATTTGTTTGGTGTTGCGTCCGTCCGTAAGCCTCCACCGGTACTGATCGTCTTCCAGCAGTCTCTCACCTAGCCATTATCATCATTGTCATCACCATCATCATCGTCGCTCGCGCATGCAGCACCGCGCCGCTGCGTGCAAGCTGCGGGTAATATAAGGGAAAAATGCGCGCTACTCAAAGCCGCTGCGGGTAGCGGACACGTGCGAGCGGGCAGGCGCCGCGTGCGAATGTCACCCACGTATATAGCCCGCCTGCAGGAGTTGCGTGGCTGCGCTATGCCGTGAAGCGCTAACGGCTTCGAGGCAGTCGGCGTTCGGGCAGCCATCCATAGGGCAGGCGGAAAGCAAACAGAAGCCAGCAGAGCTTGAGTCCGATAGAAATAAGGGTTCACTAGCAAAATCGCGTTTCACTAACGAATTGTTCGTTCGATTGCCATACAAGTGATATATATATATATATATATATATATATATATATATACACACACAACTGCGGCTCATTGAATGACAGTAGGCCTAATGTTGCGGTCGCGCTGCTAATGTTTATGCCTACAGGCGCGGAAATTTTTTTGCGGCACTAGAAACTACCAACAGCCAACATGGTAACTTCACTCCATCCGCCAAGACTGAACCATAGTACGTCTGAAAGTAACACGACTAGGTAGAGAAAATTAGCTATTCGGTTGATTGTGACCAATACTCTCTGGCCGGTTCGATGGTTGTTATAATAGAGTCGTGTTTAGGGGGCGTAGTAATGTTGCCGTTGTGATCCGTTGGTATGTTGAACGCCGTTAAAAGGCACCCAACTCAAAATTCAACGCAATTTGCCTCTTGAACGCACGCCTCCTCTCCGCGTTGCGGCAAGTTGAACGAAACTCTTGAACAATTCACAACAATGAACAACCGCCTAATGCTAATAGTCAGATGTTAATAGTCAGAACAACGTCAGATGTGGGCTTCGGGAAGCTTTCTCGCAAGAGGCCACGACCTCTAGCTCTGAGCAAAGCGTTCCTGCCGCTGCAATCGCTAATGGCGTATCATGGCGGCAGTGTAGGGTTTCACACATAATTATTAGCTACGAGGGCCCAATTACCGAGATTGATCATTATTGCCCGGATGCTATTGTCGGGCTTCATTTCAAATACACAAGATGTGTCGCAATCGCCCTGCCGTCGCCGCCGCTGTCGTCGTCGTCATCGTCGTCGCCGCCGCCGTCGTCGTCGTCATCGTCCTCGTCGCCGCCGTCGTCGGCGTCGTTGCCGTCGTCGTCGTCGGCGGCAGCGGCGGCAGCGTCGTCGTCATCGTCGTCGCCGTCGTCGTCGTGGTCGTCCTCGTCGCCGCCGTCGTCGGCGTCGTTGCCGTCGTCGTCGTCGTCGTCGGCGGCGGCAGCGTCGTCGTCACCCGTCAGCGAGACAACATTTTAAGATGGGACAGGTACCGAGTTCAATTACTACTCTGGATCTAGGGACGGTACGGCGCGGTGCGAAACACGAGAGATTCGATATGCGCATTTTCGCGCGTCTTCCCGCAAATCGGGGCGACGAGTACAGGAAATGATTTCACGCCGACGAGTTCAATGCACGTTTAACCTTTCAAATGATGTCGACGCGTAAGCTGCTTATGTTCACGGCTGGCAATCGGTAGTTGGGTGCGGAATTGGGCGCATTTTTTTTTATAGATGCACGCGATTAGCTTCCTAGAGCGAATCTACTGTCGGCACTCGTTCGACGGCGCCACGCAATTTTGATTCAATGTGATCTAAGCCAGCTTAGCCTAAGGATGAGTAATTTACCACTGAATTATTTAACGCATCGCAGAACGAACGAATCCACGCACAGTAGAGTAGTAACGTTGAGCCCGTTTACGCCCGTGTGTGCCGCCCACCTACGTAACGACTATTCCGTTCCCATCTTCGATTGACGAGCGAAGACCCGAACGTGAATTGAATAGATTTTCAGCGGCCGTCTCGTTCTCTTCCGTTCGCCGGCGGACGTGTGACGACGGCACGGCCATGCACGCGTGATTAAAGTCGACTGCATCGTGCCGCAGCCCTGCGGTCTCCAATCGGATATAAGGTCATGTTAAAAATTCACGTTTAGAACTCAACTCGGATAATGATTGCCTATACCTCTGAGCGTCTGTAGCGCCACTCTCATCCCCTTCTCCCTCTCTCTCTCTCTCTCTCTCTCTCTCTCTCTCTCTCTCTCTCTCTCTCTCTCTCTCTCTCTCATCTCTCTCTCTCTCGTTTTCTCT
>NW_014577810.1:100278-103833 GCF_000485595.1 Priapulus caudatus
ATATCTCTGAGTGTCTGTCGCGCCCCTCTCACCCCCCCCTCTCTCTCTCTCTCTCTCTCTCTCTCTCTCTCTCTCTCTCTCTCTCTCTCTCTCTCTCTCTCTCTCTCTCTCTCTTTCTCTCTCTCTCTCTCATCTCTCTCTCTCTCGTTTTCTCTCTTTCAAGCACTCGCTCTCTCTTTCTCTCGGTTCGCGGCGAGCTTTGCTATTACACTCTTGATTCAACTGAGGTAAAAATAGTTCAATAATCGCTAGCTCTCCCATGACGTGGTAACTCAATGTCAACTCAGTATCATGTTGAGCTGTCATGAAGCTGTCACTAGCTCTGACGTAGCGAATTAACTCTCACATTGAGAGGTCACTCTGTCCTGGAAGGCTACCCTTGTTGTGTAAGAGTAGCTCTATCATGGAGGGCCAGCACTGTCGTGACCGGTGGGAGGGTCCGAAGTCATAAAATGAATAAATTCATCAAAAAAATTTGTATTTTGAAGTGAAGTGCTGTGCGAAAGTTCCGACATTTTAGACTTATTATAACAGCTATAACTATTCATGATTTTACGATTTACGTTTCTGGCAACGGGCACCCCTGATCTGCCATAAATTGCTCGCCTTGTAAAGATCACCTCTATCACACAAGGCCCGATGATATATTACCCATGGTCATGTCTGGTATCGTAGACAAGCTTGACCCTATCGGCTTGGTTACCGTCATCATCTTTCAAGTCTCATTGCGCAAGTTGGGGGTCATTCCCTAGACATGCTTCCCACGCAAAGCTTTCGCTTACGCCATATCGCGGACACGCTCAGCAGTGTTCACCGCGTTAAGGCGGATGACTGAAGCAAATACGAACGAAGACGGGTTTAATTAGCGGCTAATGCAGCAGCAGTATCAGCAGCGGCAGCACCACGTACATGTAGTCACTGGGTATATTTACACCCGCTTACGCCCGTGCTATGTGCGTGTGGGCCGTGTGCGTTTCAATCCCAAGCTGTTAACTTGCGGCGTGTGGGTTTGATCTTATAGCCGACTGCCGGCCCCAGACGTACGCAGTGTCCATATCCCCATTCGGTGGCTACACGAAGTGTAGATACCCAGTGGTTCGTACCCGTTGCGGCAGAGTCTTGCTCGGAGTGCAGCGGCAATGCTAAAACTAAAGCCGGCTCATGGTGTGATTGATGTAGCGGCGGTAACAGGGTGTAGTTTATAGGATGAGTTGTACTGCAGACTAATTTGATTACCGCTGCTATCTAGGTAGGGATTGCCCTAAGTCAGAGCTGTGCAGACTGCATCAGGGCAGCACAGGCTACATCTGAACAGTGCAGACTACATGAAGACAGTGTATAGATTGCATCAGGGTAGGGCAGGCTGCGTCAGAACAGCGCATGCTAAATCAGAATAGGATAGGCTGCGTTGGGGCAGTTCAGATTGCGTCAGGACAGTGTAGACTGCGCCGGGGTCGCGCAAGCTGCGTCAGGGCAATGTAAACTGCGTCAGGGCAATGTAAACTGCATCGGGCAGTGTAGACTGCGTCGGACCTGTATACACTGCGTAGGACAGAGCTGCGACTAAGAATATACAAATGACTAAAGCTCCCATTACGTAGCATCATGCAACAGCCAGCTGTGTTAGGCACGTATGACCCGCCGTCACGCGAGGCTGTTGACATCTTTCATGAATCACTGATAGATTAGTGTCACACCTAACGCGATCCACGCGCGCGATCGTCAGCTACGGGAACACGGTATTTATCCAGGCATGCATAATACGTGTTGTGTATGCGACCGTATATAGAGCTAATTATGCTGCCTCGGCTATACAATCGCATCGATATAGCAACTTGGTCACAATTCCGAGAACTGCGACATGAATGGATTCGCTGCCCCATCTCGAGTGTTATGATAATAACCATGAGTGGATTCGAACGGGAGGACAAAGATGGCCGACATCTCTCTCTCGCGCGCGCGCACATCCTCTGTCTTTTTCCCTCTCAATCTCTCGTGCTCTCTCTCCCTCGCTGTCAATCCTTTGCTTTGTTTCTCTTTCTCCCCACATGATTTCTCTCCCTCTCATTTTCTATTGTCACAAACACACACACAGAAAAGCCACGCACTCACACACACATACTCTCTTCCTCACTTCCTCCACATCTCCTACCCGTCATGTAATATAATAACCTACTATTTATGTCTAACGGCATTGCCGGTTGTCAGCGTGACGGCGCAAATTTGAGATTAAATTTCACATGTCCTTACTCTAAAAAAACGCCGTGTAAACCTATTTTTCTATTGAACGAAATATCACGAATCTGATGTAACAGCGTCGCAATAATGCCCCCTTAGCACCCTGCAATTGCACTGCGTTCGAAAGATCAGTGAAATTATACGTTTCACACTAAAATTGATTTGTTTACGAAAAATCTACGTTGTCCACTACACATGTATCGCTGCGGCATGAGCCCTAGACCAGTTTGCAATGGATGTCCCCACCACAGTTGATTGTTAGTGCGCTATGCGCAGCCCTCATCAGGAATATTTTAATTGACGGCGAAAAACCTATTCTGATAAATAATAACGCCAGCCACAAGTAAAGCCATTATTTTGGAATTCATTTACTAAATTGTACTACAAGATAATTAGAGCCTAATGTCAGAACTACGTTCTCCACACGTAGAAACCGAATCACGCAGATTCCGGTGTGCGGTGTGATACACTACTCCTATAACTCCGCCATGGCGTTTTGTTCCTTGTTAATACGGCCAAAATCGCATTATCGCTGCATAAACGCCAATCAAACGATGACAAGTGATGACGCGACTTGTCACTTTCACAGTGATGACGATATCACAGCCCGACTGACTACGGAATCGGCAATTTGATCGACGTCGAAGTGCTTCCGGCATTCGACGCGCCGCATCCGGAGCGGAAACGCCATCAGCGGCGGCGCTCTCACTCGTCAGTTGGAATGCTGCGAATTTCTCATTCGCGCGGCGAGTTAGTTCGCTTCGCGGCACTTGTCAGCTCAGCTTCGTCTGCGTCGCTGTAGGGTCATAGCAGCCGCGGAAGCTCGCGGTAGGGGCAAGTATCGCAAGTTATAACTCTATATAACCTAATCTTGCCGCACAGCCAGAGCCGCGCGTTAGAGACTACGTGCTGATGCACGAATCTGCTCACAACCAGAACTCTGCTCACAACGCGTTCACTGCGCCACCTATCGGTCGGAATTACATCCCACGGCGGCGATCGTACGCCATCTGTTGACCGGTTACACGGTAGCGCCGCTTTCGCTTTCGGTTTCCCTTTGAAGACGGTGGTGTGACGTCGGCGGTAACCCGCGCGTGTCTGATGCGATTTATTTAAATGTAGACAGCGCTGCGAATTACCGAGCGACGATATATATTGCGTTCTCTCTGCATAACCCGCAATGTACATCAAATAAATGAGCGGCGTTCTTCCATATGACACGTTGACGGATGCGGATTCCAGGGCTTGGTTAACCTACATATATATATATATATATATATACACACACAACTTCCATCTCTCCAGTAATAGTGCGAG
>NW_014577810.1:103858-129827 GCF_000485595.1 Priapulus caudatus
CGCACTCGCGCACGCACGTACGCACGCACACGCACACACACGCGCGCGCACTCGCGCACGCACGTACGCACGCACACGCGCGTCGAGCTACTCGCCCGCACACCACTGGCGCTCGAGCGCACTCAAATTAGATTCGCATGCACCCATTAGTTAAATCATCGTGCGCATTGGTTACTAAACCCTTTCGCTCTATATTTTTACCAAATATATACGGTTTTTGCCAAGTTATAGTCGATTCTCTGTCTCGGTTATTATCAAGATCCGATGTAAATCAAGGTACATACAATTTCGAACGTTTTGCGGAGTTGACTAAAAACCGGCGAGAAGGCCATATATGGGCTTGTGTCCCCTTGCACGCTATAATGACATCATCACTCTGCGCAGAGAAAACGGCGGTTGAGCGTGCGCATGCGTTCCAACTGCATCAATACAGACGCAGATGCCATCACGAAATAATACATTCGAGAAAATAGCGCCTAATGCACGATTAACGAAAAGAAATGCGGGAGAAAAAACCACGAACGAACGAACACAATAAAATCTCATTTGAGCCGAGCGGCACCGAACAACGACGTGGCGAGGCGGAAGTGCGGCAAGAGGGGGCTGCGCATGCGGTGTATGCGATCCTCGATATTAAGGTGTTGTACAACAGTAGAAGGCGTTCATAGGCAGCAGGCCTGAATAAGCATCGAACAGAAATTAATTAAAAATACTCACACTGTTTCGTCGCATACACAACATGCACTTTATTCATGTTAAATAACTACAGATTCATGCTCTATGCTCCGCTCGAAAAATTTGCCAGCTCTATGATGCGAATTTCTACAAAGTAGTCGGATCACGTTTCAAATACAAAAATGGCCAACCGGTCACCATGGCTACCCCACTTGACGGAGTGTCACAACTACACGACAAGACCCATTTTACTTCTAATGCTTTCTAGACGTCTACGAGGCATCTAACTTGCGTGCATAATGCAAAAGAGTGCACTCTTATAACGAATTTCACCGAAAAAAAGAAGCCAAAAAGGTGTTTTTTTAAAGACCAAATAGTGCAACAATTTGCGGTGAACAATTTGCGGTGGCTTACTGTTGTATGCCTCCTTAACTGTACGCCTACGCACGAGAGGCAGGTCGCTTAGTTCGGCGGCTACCAGCTAATCACGAGCATTGCTATAGGTGACGCAACGCTTAGGAATTAATGCCCAGCCTGGGCGTTTAGCAGTAGTAATTAACGGCAGCAGCAGCTAGCGTCGGCGGCGTGCGTTAATGAGGTTTCTGCAAACAGCAATCTATCAGGGGCGCGTTTCACAAAGCTCCGTTCGCTATATTCTCCGCTATCTCCTCCGCTAACTCCCAAGTTGTCCGCTAAATAGCGGAGCACGGGTTTCACAAACCTCCGTTCGCTAAAGTCGCTCGCTGTTTAGCGCATTTTAGCGGACAACTTTAGCGGGAGCTCTGCACGTCCCGCTAAATTTAGCGGAGCACTCTATGGTGTATATAAAACCCATAAAAATACAAAATTCGCACTAAACTACCATGAAATAAGAGCTTTCGTAATAAAAATAGTCTTGGCTGTTTATCGTGCATGTTATTGGGAAAAAGAATTTGTTTAAACTCTGCACTAGGATTATGACAAAGGTTGTGTAACTAGTTTACCATGCATGTACGTACTGCAATGATTGTTTATGCCACCGATTTACGTAGGTCCTACGCGTGTAGCGAGTATTATTATTAGCACCAAGAGCCAGTTCTTGTTAGCACGTATAACGAGTTCCGAGCATGTGGCACACGATGCTACAGTAATTAGCACGTACCCCCCAAAACACGTCACTACAATGTGTAAGGCTAAAGCTCCATTAGGAGTGTTCCCATCGTCGATGCCACAACTGCGAGCACGACGGTGTAGCGAGAATAATGGCAAACTTTTTATTCTATGCAGCCTATAATAGAAAACATGCAAGAAGACGTCTGCGAAGAGAAAGAATCTTTAGAGACAGAACGCATCCGTTTGATGCATACAATGACAGTGAAATAATCGCTAGATATAGATTGCTTAGGCATGTTGTTGGTGATCTAGTGGTTCAACTTGAAGAAGAGCTCTCGCCAAGAACAATGAGATCTAGGGCCATATCTACCTCTCTGCAAGTGTTTGCGGCACTACGATTAACCGCCTAAGGCCGGTCGCCTAACTAGTTAGTATAGTAACAAGTAAACGAATTATTTGAATCGCTCGATACGGCCCGCAAGCGCTCAACGCTCTCAGTATCAACGACTTTAGGGCGCGCGCACGCACTTTATCTCGTACGTTCCACAGATACAAGCTGCGCGAGCTTGCATTACGTCTGGCAGGGCAGACCTGCACGGTGGGTGATGCGTGTGTCGGCGATAGTACGGGCTGGGTGTTCATCCGACGACAGCGTGATGGATGCGAGCCACGTACAGAAATGTGTTCGCAACGTGGTAGCGCGTTTACGGCGCGCTTGACCAAGCCCAGGAGTCCGTATCAAAACATCGCTGCATGTGCGAAAGATATAGTCGGTCTCTTATTGCGCGCATCGTTGCTGTGCCGGGGTGATAAATTACTGCCGAAATTTCTGTCGGAGTCAATGCGGTTCCCATCTGAAACTACGAGGCAATGACCTGACAGAGTAGCGATTCCTGCATCACGCGCTCCTATACTCGCGCGCGTGCATGCATAAATCAACCGCGACCGAACGCTATCGCAGCTTATTATAGGTTTTCGATTTTCACTCTCCTCCGTATATAATATATCGAGAATGATAATGATAACAATCGCACGCGATAATGATGATGAATCGTGCCTTCTGCTGCCGTACGATTAATTTCTGTGTCACATTATGCGCCTAATCTTTCATCACGAGATGATGTCAGCTATCGAAGGGCGTCGCTAGAGGGCGACGATGAAACGCAGCCGACGAATCGGAGATTGCATCGTCGGTCACCCCGGCGGTGCGACGATCGCGCGAATTTCGCTGCGAAACCGGACAGATGCGTCGCTTCTTAGGTTCGCCGGCGGACTTCTGAGGCATTTTCTATTTCGCCGCATCGCGTCATATAAGAGCTATGCGCGGAACTAGGAGCGAGCTCGTCGGCTATATAACGTATATAACGGCTCGTCGCGAAGGTTATTTACGCGCGTAAATACCGTTACATGGGTGTATGCACGATGGATTTCACGCACTCGCGGTCTTAGCTAGCCAGCATAGAGTTATTCGCAAATATCGCTCGTGCATTGCACGCTGGGATAGGTAGTGATCACTGGTAACGCCCTCTATGGAGAGGAGAGCACGATATCGCTAGCGTACGTAGCAACCTGTATGAAAGGTGGCGTTGTTTATAACGTTGTGCTGCTTACATTTGTAAAAGTAATCTACTTTAAACTAGATGTATCTAATCAGAATAGTATTAAATTAGTATAATTAAATAAGAATGGACAGTACAGACACGGTAATGAATGAATGAGACTACGCAACAGAAGTTCACGCTTACTTCGGGTTTACTCCCAATTCACCCGCTTCAACCGCTAGCTTTACGAGTTCGGATTTTCTATGCCGTGCACACGCACGCACGCACTCACGCACGTGCACACGCACGCACACCCGCACGTGTACGTGCACACGCACGCACACCCGCACGTGTACGTGCACACGCACGAACGCACGCACGCACGCACACACACACGCACGCACGCACGTGTACGTGTACACGCACACACGTACGTGTACGTGCACACGCACGCACGCACGTGTACGTGCACATGCACGCACGCACGTGTATGTGCACACGCACGCACGCACGCACGTGTACGTGCACACGCACGCACGCACGTGTACGTGCGCACGCACGCACGCACGCACGCACGCACTCACGTGTACGTGCACACGCACGCACGTGTTCTACTGTCTGTTTCTCGAACATACTGCGCAGACATACATCGCTAACGCACTTGCAAACTTTCGTGATCACGAGCTAGACCAGCATGCAACTCGCCGATAACTCTACGCATGCGCGAGTGGTATTTGCGAAGAACTCTTTGCAGCGCGAGGGACGTCACGCCGCCAATGCCCTCTGCATTTTGCGTAGTATTTTATTATTATACAGCCAGTGCGCGCCTATTAAAAGCGACCGTGAAGCGAACAGCCTTCATTCGCGATTTCTTCTTGGATACTAACCCAAAATAATTGCTTAAAAAAAAGAATTTTGTGAAGCGGATTGATGATTTGAGAAGCAGAACGAGAGCTTACCAGTGTGTAAGGGAAGATGGAAGAAAGAGACTGGAAGAGGAAGCAGAATAGTAGGGTAATAATAGGATGATGAAGACGTGGCAAGAGATAAAATGTATGGCAGCGAGAGAGAGAGAGACAGAAAGACAGAGAGAGAAAGAGAGAAGAAGAGAGAAAGAACGCGATAGATTTAGACAGACACAGAGAGAAAGAGGGGGAAAGAAAGAGAAAAGGAAAGAGAGTACGAGCACGAGATAAAGATAGAAGCAATGAAGAGGAGGATGAACAAACTTGCGAACTAACAGAGACTTCGACGGGCAGTAGTTAATCTACTGCGGTAAGTCTAATAACATAATTCCCTGTGGACAGGAATCATGTTACCCGCATCGACCATCACTCACATATGACGATGCAAATCATTATTGAATTTAATATGGATATTCGCGTATAAAGACCTGGAATGCCGTTCGCAATAAAAAAAAACGCGGATGTGTGCGATAATCATCAAGAGATTATAGAGAATCATTAAGGTTCCTTCTATTCAACATCAACGGCAACAGATAAAGATATCAAACTTAGTATTCTACAAGTTCTTGGCCTAATGATTTATGTTGGGGTATGTAATATATCAGGGCAAAAATTGTTGCAGACGCAATGTTGCTGGCTATTGCACCAATTTTCTTTCCATCGGAACTTGGCCATTCCCGTAAGGCGAAGTGACGTGAATTCACGAATCAATAATATTATACTAATAGAGTACTTTGTCGCGCTTGAGTACCTGTAATTGTTTGGCAGTGGGCGAGGGATAAAGAAATGGCTATTAGACTGCGAAACTGTACGCAAGAGCGCATGCTCACCCACGCGCAGACTTATGCACGTATAACTACCGTTTCTTTCGCGGAAGCGGATTTGCCTACGTTTTTTTTGAGACTCGCAGACTCATGTAAATACAATGCAGTATAATTGAAAGGACAGGAAATTGTCCATTATTATACAGAAAAGATCTATTCATTTCGTAAGCCATCTAAAGAATATATTTAAATTCGAAAAAAACGTTCACGTCGACTGCTGGGTTTTGCGCTTTTTATAGCAGGGAATAGTTATTAAATCCAAGCCTCCCAAACTTCATATATAGCCTTAGCCTCATAAACGCCAGTGACGCATGACTCAGATTTATGTACTGTGATTCCACCCGTTACCCTAATCATTTAAATTTTAAATCTCCGTAACCAAAACACATGGTGGAAAGCAGTGAACCATACTCACCTCGTCTTCCTCCTCTTCCTTCTTCGATTTCTTCTGCTCGTCCATCTCCTCCTCTTCCACCTTATTCTCCTTCTCCCCCTCCCATTTCTTTATCTCCTCCAATTTTACCAACACATTTTGGCACCAATTCTTATCTTTATTCTCGTTTCTTTGCTCCTCCTCCTCCTCCTCCTCCTCTTTGTTCTAACCACCCAACTTTTCCTCCTGCTGCTCCGTCTCTACTCTCTCCTACTTTTGTGTAAGTTGTTGTTGTTATTGTTGTTGTTGCTGCTGCTGTTGTTGTTATTATTGATGCTCCTGTTGCTGCTGCTGCTGCTGCGGCGGCTGCGGCGGCTGCTGCTGCTGATGATGATGAACACGATGATGATGATATTACTGTTATTGCTAATACTGCATCGATGCCCGCTTATTAGAAGCTAATTCTAATTCTCTGTTCAACAAAACACATAATATCTGTTTTCTATATGTATGCTATAAAATTCATTGTTTGCCCAAAAGAACACCAATCGGTGCTTTCATCTGCAGATGTGTGCACTCCGTTATGAAATAGACCGTTAACTGAATCATTACCTTGGTTTCGAGCAAACAAGTCGTACAAAATCACCGAATTACCATAAAAGGCGGCGATTGATCGTAGGACTGCAAAATGAAAGTAGGGAAGCAATAAAAGTAAATGCGAGCGCGATCGAAAGAGAGTGAAACTAGAGGCCGTGTATACTAGAGGCTGATGCCGTCGTTGCTGGCGAAAACGATTTCATTGTGACATAGTATGACATTTACGGCTCCTTTTTTTATTTCTTATTAAACGATTCTTGTTCCTTTTAGTCTCTCGCACGAGTATCGCTTCGTCACTCGTAACTCACCGCGTTTAGTCGTTGCAATTTCGTATTCCACTGGTTAATACATAAGCATCGAGACACCACAGCTAATACGTACTTACTTATACCCTACTTACACTTTTATAAATTCCGTTCTGAGTTCAACGAGAGATAAGAGTTCTACTTCGCCTGGGATGCGATCAGATTTGAAGACCATAACTGCGCCTGTGCGTGTGGCTGCGGGTGCAATCTGTGTGTATGGGAGAGTGAGTAACATTGGGAAGGTAAGAGGGGACGAAGGAGATGATAGGCGAGACACAGAGGCGATAGAGAAGGAAAGGCTAGAGAGGGGTGGGGCAAAAAAGAGACACAGAGAGAGAATGAAGAGAGCGCAAGGCAGAGAGATAGAGAGAATTAAAGGGGAGGGAAAACAGGGATAGAAAGCGAGACCACAGGGTAAAGAATAAGACGTGCCGTGCAACGGCGCAATGGTAACAGGGTATAATAGGTAACAAGGTGACCGCAAAGGTAACAAGGTAAAAATACAGCCTCTGAGTTCTAGTACGCGGCCGCACGCGCTACGCAGTGCATTTAGATTCTCACATCCGCACGCTATGGCGTTTTCGCCGATGAAACGCAACCGCCACGCAAGCCACTGTAACGCTGTAAAAATTACGGCAAGAATTTCTGCATGAACATGCGTGCCCGGCGTCTTTTAGACTGCGCCGACGACTGCCGTCGGAATGTTTTACTGCGCATCTTCTTACGCCATATTTCCTCTTCGTGACAGCGAATCAGCAGTAGCAGTAGTTGTAGCAGAAGTAAGATAATAGAGAATCTACTATTATCTTATTCTATATTATCTTCTATATTCTATATTCTATATTAGCTTACTCCTGGTTGTAGTAGTAGCAGCAGCGAAGCGAAGCGCGATGTCTCTCTAGAACGCGTGCAGGATTGTGACTGCACGAAGGAAGAGAATTACGTGACTGCGTGGCTTCTCCACGTGTCACGATATCGCGCTGCTCGGCTGTAGGATTGCTGCATATCACATAATATCAGGGGTAGATAACAGGGAAAGAGGGTTAGATTAGTTGCTTTCATCTTTTGACTACATTCGAGCCCCTTACGCAACCCCGGGTGTGGCCGAGAGAAGGGTCTGGATTTTATTTCATCCTTTATGATGGTGACTCACGATGGTTGGGCACCCATGGGCCACGCTCACAGGAATATATGATCTAATGTGGGCATGTGTAGGGCCGCTCTATTAATTATTCCTGATAATATCCAACCAGTTACGCTAATGTGTGTGTGTGTGTGGGGGGGGGGGTGTCATCGTCGGCGTATATCTGTCACACGTACACAGTATAGAAGAATTTCGTTAGTACCGCCATCTGCAATCCAGTTAAACAAATTTAGCTCAGATTACCATTCGACGGCCTAGGACTTTACGAGTCCAACTAATATGTCTGTCAATCTGTCTGTCTGCTTGAAAATCTGTTAGTCTGCCTGTTGATCTGTCAGTCAGTCAAACTGTCAGTTTATTTGTCGGCCGGCAATTATATCCCTGCATGTAGTTTGGTAGAGCACGAGTGTTAGACAGCTGGCCATGTGTGGTGGTGAAGCGTACAGCCAACTTGGTGGTCAACTGTCCAGCCGCTAAAATCGGACAGTCGACTGTCCTTCCGAGTAAAATATTCGTAGTCATCCGCGTCGTAGCGTTTGTAATGCGTTGTCACGGAGGATAGATGATTGTGCTTCGAGTACTATCCCGAAATAAATCGTGGTAACAGCAATACGACTGCATATTGTCGACGCTCGCCAGCGTTCGTGTGGAAACGTAGAAGAGTCCGAATGTTGAATATACAGTGCACGCCTGGTGATATCGCATCGGTGTGAGCTTATTAAATCGCTGGAAATATATTAAACCCTTCTGAGATTTTCATGTTTTGTCTTACGCGACTTCTCTGACGCGCACGTAGAAAAGATAGAAAAGCGCGGGGGGGGGCAAAGTAAGAAGGGCGAGAGCAAGGAGAGAGGGGCAGAGCAAAAAAAACAACATAAAGACGGGAAATAGACAGGTAAACAGCAAACCTAACTTTTAGCCTTTCTGCGATCAGGCGACATCAGACAGCGCAGGGACGAGGTGCGCTTTGTTTCTTTAAAATGTGTACTCTTTTTGAACTTGTACTCAGCGCTCTAAAACGCCAACGGCATTTGTGTACCGGCCGTCGTTAGCTCGCTTGTATTTGCCGCTATTGCCGCTTTCACGGTTCGCCTGAGATAACTCGATCACACAAAAGTGGATCCATTTGCGCGCACGGACATATAGCACGAGAGTATTTGATGCTTGAGTGGTCGCGCATGCAAGCATCTGGTTGCTCAAACGAACCTAATGACGGACGGCAAATGGGAAAGGTTACATTATGTCCAGTATAAAGTTAAATTATCGCATATAGTAATCCCGCGTCCTCCTCCAAAGAAGATCAGATATGTATGTATATCAAGAGCTAATAATACCTATTATTAGCTCTTGATGCATATATATATATATATATATATATATATATATATATATATATATAAATGTGTGTGCATATTCGAGAGAGGGAGAAACAGTGAGAGAGAGAGAGAGAGAGAGAGAGAGAGAGAGAGGGGGGGGAAGAGCGATAGAAATAGACAGTTAGAGAAAAGAGAATGAGAGAGCGAAAACGAACGTGAGAAGGGGAGACGGGCGAAACAGTGATCAAGCGTGATTAGAAAAAGGGCGAGCAATCGAGTCAGCGACGACAGTCGACCGAACGCTGCCAAACGCGCTGCTCAGTATGCTAAAACGTCGGCTCTCTCACTTGTACTCTAGCGGATGGAAGTTGTCACATCAATGTGTACTCAAACGAAACGCGAGAAATTCGAGACACGCCCGGTCTAAAAACGCGCCTCGCATGACGCCGAGCGACAAACAGCCGTCTCTGCTATACACAATATAGAGTCACGCGACTCTTACCCGCACTTACGGAAAATTTACGCAGACGTCCTTCAGCAACTATCCACGCAGGTTCGTCGGCGTATACACTCTATGTCCGCAGGGATATCTTGGCACGGTGCTTTGATCGGAGAGACGAGGTGCGATATAGACCAGGAGCGACATAAAAAAATGGCGCACGAAAGTTTCAGCGAATCGCGAAACAATTCCACGCGAAGCTAAAATGATCGGTGGAAGCTGATGAATACGCGATTAGCGGTTGGGATGGGGAAATTGTATTTCAATCCGTTATTCCTGAAATTTCGTCGCGCAATTATACGCGTGGGGGATGGGGAAGGAGAAGGCGCTTGCACGCACACGCCCGTTACTTGCGGTAAGTCGGGACTACATTATTTGATCGTCATGCGCGCGTCGAACGAATAAAGACACATGATTGATCGCCATGCGGGTTATTAATTAACAATAAATAAGCTCGTCCTCATATCGGCGCTGCGGTAGATAATGAGCACGAGACGTAACGGATGACGCACACATACTTAAACTATCCGCGTTTATGCTACGAAGCTACGTCGTTCTTTGACACACTCTTTGTCAGTCGAAGTACTTAAAACAATAATTGAGATAATGTGTCGAGTGTTAACTTACTACTGTATACATATTCGGAAGGCAAGTCGGGCACCAGCTTGGTCCACGAAACTCAATTAAAGCTACGCATTGTATACGTATACGTGTGGTCACGTTTTGTTATCGTGGGACACGTAATCAACATTATCATCACGGACTAATTGGCATACATGCATGTTCATGCGCGCATTTCTGAACCCTTCGCGTATGACGAAGATGCGTATACCATATATATATATTGAGTTGGTTATGTATGGATGTACTGTATTGTATGTATGTATGTATGTAATGTATGTATGTATGTATAGTTATGTATGTATGTACTGCTATGTATGTATGTATGATTGTAGTGTATGTAGTATGTAGTGTATGTATGTATGTATGTATGTATGTATATATATGTATCGGTATGTATGTATGTATGTATGATTGTAATGTCTGTATGTATGTATGTATGTATGCTATGTATGTATGTATGTATGCTATGTATGTATGTATGTAGTGTATGTATGTATGTTATGTATGTATGTATGTATGTATGTATTGTATGTATGTATGTGTTGTTATTATTGTATGTATGGTATAGTATTGTATGTATGTATGTATGTTTATGCTATGTATGTATGTATGTATGTATGTATGTTTATGTATGTATGTATGTTATGTATGTATGTATGTATGTATGTATGTATGTATGTAGTAGTATGTATGTATGTATGTATCGTAGCTTGTTGTATGTATGTATGGTATGTATGTATTGTTGTATGTATGATGTATGTGAGTTGTATGTATGTATTGTATGTATGTAGTTGTACTGTATGTATGTAATGTTGTAGATATGTTGATGTTGTAGGTATGTATGGTTATTGTATGTTGTATGGTACAGTATGGATGTATGTATGTATTCTTCCCTATAGGGCGGCCAACCGCCAGCGATCTGATGCAAATTTCACAGGGCCATCTCCCTTTATACCCCGGGAGTGTTCCTTGCTGAAAAAACCTTGCCATACCTCAGAAACTCACCGAAAATGCGTGAAAAACGCCGTCAATTCGTGAATCTTGCCCAACCATGTCAGCACTGACGTACAGTGGCTGCCAAATAGAGAAAATCGAATTCCTCAGTACTCATCGCGCTGCTCGGTATTTGTGAAACCGAACCAATACTAAACACCACAACCCAGCCCTTTTCACTCAGTTCAGAGGTCAGTACTCACTCAGCTCAGAGAGTTCAGTTTAGATGCTACGATCTCAAAAATGCATTGTACCATTCGAAGAAGGCTATTGCAGTTCCTGACTTAGTAGGAATTGTCTTCATTTCAAATGTGCATGGTTGCGTGGTTCTATCTATACTATGAGCAGTATAGTTAATGACAAATTTGTCATGTATTAGCTCCTGAACTATATTCCGCTTTATTCATGCTACGATCCTCACTAAGGATAGCTGTACGTGGGGAGCTCCAAGGTTGGAGAGCGCAAATCTTCTAAATATTTGCACCAGATGAAGTAAGACGAAAACAATTCTCTTTATCAAGAGGCTTTCAAAATGGAAAAGGTCAACCATTCCTACCATGCCTTATATATAACTTTTTGTCATTTACCACCTCATAATTTAGCTATTATGCTCCCAGGGGTTTAAGTTCGTTGTGCTGTCACTATAAATTGTCAATACGTAAGTTTTTCGTTTGTTCCCTTCTTATTATCTATCCACTCATTTCTATAATTTAATATTGTCTGCAAATGTTATTGTCGATTTTTACCCAAAATGTTCCTATTCTGTCCAAATTATTATAGTACTATAGAATGATATCAGTAGCACGATTTCACCCAGCGCAGCGGGTACCACGCGCTATATATATATTATTATATGGTGTACGGATTTTTTATTTAGAAATTAAAATACATTACTCACGATAGCTAGCGTCGTTCTTAGACACACTGTTTAGCAGTATCGAGAGTACTTAAAATACTATAATTGAATAATGTGATCGTGTGTTAACTACTTGCTGTGTACATATGCGAAGGCAAGTCAGGCTACGTACTTTTTATATAGAATAAATACATACACGCACACCGCGCGCGCGCACGTTATTGTTTATATAACACTAATGAGATCTGGTGTGTGTGTGATGATGTGTTGTGTGTGGTGTCGTGTGTGTGTGTGTGTAGTGTGTGTGAGTTTGTGTGAATTGTGTGTCGTGTGTGTGGGCATGTCGGCGGTGCACTGTGTGTGTGTTGTGGTGGTGCTGTGTGTGTGTGTGTGTGTTGTGTGCCTTGTGTGTGTGTGTTGTTGTGTGTGTGTGTGTGTGTGTGTTTATTTATTTATATATTTTTCACGAGGAGGTCTCGCGTGTCCACAACGAATAGGCTTGTAGAGAGTAGAAGAAAAATCAATAAAAATGCGGCATTCAGCTTGGCCGTTCCCTGAACACGTTGAGGGACTACGTAACGTTCCGCGAGTTACTCGTATTTACCTAATATTAACATTAATAATTTATATAATTGAATACTGGAACGGGATAAGGGGAGCCGTCTCGTTTCGGTAACAATGCAGAAAGGAAGCTCTTCCCTGAAAATACTTTAGCCACCTCGACCTTTACCAAACAATCGTATGTGTCCTTGCCAGGTGTACTCATCAATATATAATTGTTTATTTCGCTCTCGAAACGAGAGGGCTGGAACCCGCGCATGTTTCGCGGGAACGACGTAGTGTAGACCTCGAATCGGGTTGACACGGTTAGGGTCTGTCTTACGTCGGCTGCTGAGAACATCGATACGCGAATCGATGCCGACGTGAAAACAGGCGGTAGACGAAGACTAGTGGTGCGTGGTGAGCTGGCGTGTCGAGCGACGGGGCAAGTAATCGCCGAGACAGCTGGGCAAATGTAATTTCAGGCCGAACGAGGAAAATAACTTGATCTTTAAAATGAATCACGTGCTCGGTGTCCGAAAACTGTGGTGAATTACGGTGGCGACTAAGCCGCGTGAGTCCGCCCCCTCTCGCGTGCGTTTCCTCCCGTCCATTTATCACGCGCGCTCGTTTATTTCTCGCGCTATTACAGGTTTTTCCCAAGTATTGAATTTGTTGTTCAGCGCGTGTGAGCGTGCAGGTATGCAGCTGTGCACGCGTCTGCAGCTGTGCGCGTATCTGCGCGCGCTGCCGTGTAATGACCGCCGCAGGCACTTGGACCGTTTCAATAATAAAATGATAGTTAATAAATACAACTTGTCAGTAGTACTACTACTACTAGCCCTACCAGTACCAGTATTCAGCAAGTCTTAATGTTTGATTTGACCTAATAACTTCACTTCAACACCGTCCAATACACCGCTGCAACACAAAGCCCGCACGCCATTGTGCATGCACAAATACACAGTGATATAGGAGTGTATCACTGTGTATCACTGTGTATCACTGTGTATCCCAGTGTAACACTCCTATATCACTGTGTATTTGTATGACCGCCTGCGTGCGCGGTTAGGCGTACGTGCGCGCGTCCATGCGCGTGTATACGCGTGTGACGGATGTATAAGACCTGTATTGACCGTGTATAGTCTCGCATATGCGTGAGAGTGTGCACGCGTGCATGCGCGTGTATGCGCGTGCAGGCTGACGTAGGAACCTGTATGAGCGTGTGTGTAGGCTCGTATACACGCGCGTACGCGGCACAGGCGCGTACAGGCTCGTATACACGCGCGTACGCGGCACAGGCGCGTACAGGCGCGTGCGTGCGCATACACGCGCGTGTGACAGGCCTGCACGCGCTGACAGATGCTTCGCGTTTCAGCGGCTTCAGACATGCACTTAATGCTAACCTGATGACAGTGCTTCCTGCTGCTTGCCGCCACCAACCAGCGAGTCCGCCCCCGCATGGCTGTGACATACTAATTAACCGCAATGGCAGCCGCGCTTTTGCAGAAAGCAGTGCTTTTTAACCGCAACATGTCCTCTAATAAAATCAGCGGAGAATGACTTGCACTGCGCCCTCTACCGTCAGCGGCTGTAGCCGAAAGCGCATATTATGCAGCGCGAAAGACCTTCTAATTCGCGAATTTCAAATTCTCGTGCGGAAAAGGTACGTAACGACCAAGTAAAGACTTCACGGACGAAAACGACGTTGATGTAAGCAAAATAAAAATGCCATATATTACTGATTTCGTATCTTTTTTTGGCATACAATTTCTGTAGTGCTATATGATTGCTACCTTCGATGGAGCGCGTGACGTCAGCGATATTAACCTTGAAATAAGAAAAAACAAGATAGCTAGGTGTCGAAGGACGCTGCACTGCCAACACGTCACAATTATCGCGCGTGGTTGGTCAACAGAGAGCGTATTTGCCAGGCGAAGACAGATGATCGATTGTGTAGGACGGCTCATCAAATCTTGGCAAGCTATAGCCAGGTGAAGACGGCCACCATCACCAACACCACCGCCGCCGCCATCGACGTCGAAATCGCGGCTGCCCCATCACTATATCCACCACCATCGATCATCTTTACCAACACAATCACAACCACCACTACCACCGCCACCGCCACCGCCACCGCCACCGCCTCCCCCTCCACACTCCACCACCGCCGCTCCATCACCAACACCACTAACGCACCACCACTACCAACAATCACCACCACCAACCGCACCACAGCACTCATTCACAACCCCACTGCACACCGATGACCATCCACCAACAGCCTCACTACCTACCACCGCCAATCACCACCACCGTGCTACCACCACATCCACCAACGCCTGCTGCCACCACCACCGCAACTGCTCAACCGCCACAGCACCACCACTACGCGCGTCCGTCACGGCCATCGCCACAACCACCACCGCCGCTACTACCACCCACCCACACTACCACCACAACCCCAAATCACCACCACACGCACGCACCACCACACGCACCCGCCACAGCAACCGACACCTCCACTACACACCACCACCACCCACTACCACCCACCACCGTCTCCGCCGCAACCTCTACAAGACCACCACCACACCACTACCCCCACAACCCCATCACCAACACCACCCAACGCCACTCACACCAAATCACAAGACACAAACGTCCACCAACACGCAACACATCACCATCCACCCCACATTACCCCACCACCACTAGCGCCACCTACCGCCACACACCGATCGCCCACCAACACCACCACCACTGCAACCAGCAACCGCCACAACCACCACCACACCACTGCCGCCAGCTACCACACCACCCATCACCACCACCACCACCACCGCTGCCACCACCATCACCGCAACCGACCCCGCCACAAAGCACACCACCACACAGCCGCCGCCACTACCACTCGACACTACCACACCGCCACCCACAAGACCGCCCACATCCACACCACCACACAACCACAACCCACCACACACTGCCGCCGCGCCGCACCCCGCAACCGCAACTCCGCCGAACACCACCACCACCACACACACTCACCACACACACCACCACCACCACACACACACACCACCACCAGCCACCACCGCCACACCACCACCACCACCACCACACCGATTACACCTTCTACACCACCACCACACACCGCCGCCGGCCGCCGCGCCACTAACCAACTACATCCACCACCCAACACACCACTGCGGTGCAGCTGGCCCAGACGCAGGCGTGTGTCGCCCCAACGCACCGATGTCAGTCATGCATAATTCACCGCCGACTTGCTGCCGCGCATCGTCAAGCCGGGCAGCGCCAGGCGCGAGAATGTAAAACGACATTCGGTAGACGCCCACTCGCAACAGTCCGACGATAATGCGGAGTGAATGAGGATGTCGCAGCTGAATAGATCGCCACGCCTTGACACAGCCGACATCATCGGGACCTGCGACACGCGGGGAACGTCCTATGATTGAAGCTAACCCCTGTGCCCGATAAGGTCTTTCCCAGACGCAAAACGGTATAATATTATTCAGTCGACGGCCAGGCACGAAGTGGTATATAACGTCATCAGCGCAAACGAATAGCGACGAGGGTTGAGTAGAAACGCGAAATGGTGTCAGGAAATGAGATTTTACGAATGGTGGTAGCAGCATTGTATTCGACGACGCATTCACCGTGCTGCTGCCGTCGCATGTAGATCAGGCGCTCCGTCACGGAGCGCGGGGGTCGCCTGACTCTCGTGGCGCTGTGAAGATCGAGAAGGTTCGGCGCTTCTATCTCTCATGACGAAACTGAGCGTTTCAGTAGAAGCAACGGCTCTTGTGTGTGGCTGTTTGTGTGATGTTGCTGTGTGGTGTGTCGTGTGTGCATGCTGTGATGGGGTGCTGTGTGAGTGTGTGTGGATGTGTGTGTGTGTGTGTGGTGATACTGTGTGCGGCATGTGTGTGTGTGAGTGTGCCCTCCTGATGTGATGTGGGTGCCGAACTGTGTGGTGTGTGTTGTTGTGAGCCTGGGTGTGTGTGTAGTGGTGTGTGTGTGGTGTGCTGTCTGCGTGGACTCGCGTTGCCGCGGCCGGGATGGCATGCTGTGTGTGTGTTGTGCATGTGACAGTGTGTGTGTGTGTGTTGCTCACGTTGTGTGCTCTGTGTGTGTGCTGGAGGTCTGCGTGTGGACACCTTGTGTGCTGTACCTCGTGTGTGCGTGTGCGTGTCGTTGTGTGCACGTCGCGCGCCCGGTGCTGACTGTGCGCCTCGCCGGCACACGTGTCGTGTGTGCGCCGGGATGTGGCGGCGTCCCGGCGCACCCCAGCCGTCGTGCGGCGGCCTCGGGCGTACCCCGCACTGTGTGTGGCAAGATCGAGAGTGCGGCGTATGTGTGTGTGTGTGTGCTCGGTCTGGCTAATGTTAGAGGGTTTTGCTGGTTGGTTGTTGTTTGTGTGCGAGGAGGCGAGGTGGAGTCTGCTGTGCATGGGGTGTGGCCCAAGGTGCTGCCATAGACTATCAGTTCAGGAGTTATCCAGCAAGATATTTGTTTTACGCGGTGATCAGTAGGCGTGATGCAGTCGCGTTAGAAGACCGCCGGCAGGCACGTCAAGGCCAGCCGTGCTGCATGGTAGCCCGTATGTTAGCAGACGTCGCTAATGGCTTCAGTGTGTCGTGTAATGTAATTGCACAATCGAAAGCGAGCTGATCTATAGATATATACAGTAGCATTATATATATATTATGTAGATAGAAAGATAGTAGATAGATAGCATGGATAGGATAGCATAGATAGATATATAGATAGATAGATCACGCACCTAGCAATAGATCAGATAGCATTAGATAGATAGAATAGAATGGAGATAGATAGATAATGTAGATAGATGATAGAGTAGATAGATAGATATGATAGTATTAGTAAAAAGAAACAAAAAGAAACGAACAATCATATACATACAGACATACAATACATACATACATACATACATACATAACATTACATACATACATATACTTACATACATACATAATACATACATACATAACATCAAATAATACATACATACATACACAGATACATAGCATACATTACTACATACGATACTAATACATACATACATGTACATAATTACATACATAGACATACATACATACATACCATACATACATAAATACCTACATACATAGTTACATCACTACATACATAACATTTAATACATACTACCAACATACATACATACATAATAATACATAATAAATACATACATAACATTAATATATGACCATTACAACATACATACATAGATAATACATACCATACATGCTCTATACGCTCAACGTACGTACGTACGTTACATACCGTACGATATCTAGTACGATTACGGTAGTGTCGTACACTGACATACATAGATAAGCCATATCATACATACGCATACATACCATACATAATCATATCATAGCATACGAGAGATAGACTGATTAAGATAGATAGATGACCTACGTGTAAGAGTAGAGTAGATACGATAGATAGATAGTAGAATAGATAGATAGATTAGGATAGATTTCGATAGGTAAGATAGAGCTAGATAATAGATAGATAGATAGATAAAATACGATAGATAGACAGATAAATATATAGATAGGATAGATACATAAATAGATTGATAGAAGATAGAATTAGATAGATTAAGATAGACTAGATTTAGATGATACGATAGATAGATAGATAGATAGATACGATAGATAGATAGACTAGTAGATAGATAGATAGATACGCTCGCAAAATGGATGCATGGCGTGTGTGGATGGCATGGCATGGATGGATGCGAATGGATGGATAGATGCGATGATGGTGAGGCATGAATGGATGGGTGGCATGATGGGCTGGTTGGATGATGGCCCACTGGATGGCATGGGATGGATGCATGTGTGGTACATGGATGGATGGATGGATGATGGATGGGATGGCATGGATGTGAGCAGGCTGCGATGGGCTGATGGAGTGCGCACTGCGCCATGGGCCCACTGGCATCCGGCTCGCGCCCTCGCGCTGCGCTGCGCCGATGGCGATGGCATGCGGATGGATGGATGGATGGATGGATGGATGGATGGATGGATGGATAAATAGGTAGGTAGATAGATAGATCGCTTGCTTGCCTAACGAGACACATTCAACATCGTAGTTGTTCATTCAGTTTGCCAAACAGTGTCGCACAAGTTCCTGAAGGGGCGGCTCTGTTTGCTCCCCTACCAAGCGAGTACGGGTAACTTTTTTATAGGGGCTAAAAGTAAACTCTGTTCTAATAATAATTTGAATCTGAAAGCCAGGTGGAAGCTAAATACTAAACATATGGATACCAAACATCAGTGGAAATGCAACTTTAAGTGCAATGGAAAATGGACACGGGCGTATAGACCATGTTTAATAATCGCGAATTTACTGTGTATGCAACAGTTTTGCAGTTTTGTTATGCTGCTAGTGTTCGACTAGAATATTTTTTGCGAATCGGTTCTATAGCTGACACTCACACGAGAGATGACGGTGATCGTAGAGCACGCGTGTGATGGCCTCGTAAAACGCGGCCATTACCACAACTGTTACTGTCTTGCCTGTCATCGCAGACGATTGCACGCACGCACGCACTCACGCGGTCAGGCACATACGCAGACGTGCGCACACATGCACTCAAGCACGGACAAACACTCACAAGTATACACTCACGGAAAAATTTCGCACGCTCAACAACCCGCCCGTACTCACGCAGGCGCGCGTACGAACACACTCGTATATATACGCGCACACATGCAGGCATGTACGCGCACACATGCACGCACGCACGCACACGCGCATAGAAAAGTAGCAATGTGTGCGTTACACATAATATATGTATATGTAGGCCAAAATATGCAGTAAAATGTTTACTTAGCATTATCATTAAATCTGATCGTGCATCGAATTCCGCTGTTTCAGTCGCAATGTAGAAAATTACGTTCAAATTGCGTATCACGTCCCAGGGCCTTCGTTTATGTAAGATAGTTTGACAAAATTGACCTCACGTGAAATGTTCCGTCAACGGAGGGCAAATATTATTACGACTAATGCAAATCGCTTATGGAAAATCATGCATTGTCGTTTTAGGACTACTGTCAACAGCGTTGACGTTTGCAAAAGCCACCAAGGCGCGTTGCATTTTCCATCAACGTATATAAATTGGGCGTATAATTATATGATATGAGATGATATTATAATATACTGTTTACTTTCAAAAGTGGTTTGTAACGTACAAGAGCAATGGAAAATTTGTAAGGGGGTGTTCAGTCGAGATGTTCCCCCCATCACGTAGCAGCTATTTCACCAATGTAAACATGAAAAAAGCTTATCCAGAAGAAAAAACGGGCCATCATGATATCAGTCATTCATATGTACATATATAATATATGTTACTGTCAATAATGCATGTGTATAAATCATTCGAATAACTTTTGGTACCATAGTGAAAAATGGGCAGTCATACATATACTTAGCTAGAAATCTACATAAATCAGCAGAGATTACTTTGAAAAGTCACAATGATATGCCCTGAATTTTCCTTGCAAGATGCAATGTGTATTTTTTAATTAAAATATATATATTTATTTTATTTTATAAAAATTGGTGCGAAACGAATGTCACGTCAAAATTTGCGAAAACGGAAATCTCACAGCGTGTGCTAAGCATGTCATTATGTCGTTTGCCTGAAAACATTTAGCATATTAGTATTTCGCTAGCCTGCACACACTTAGCATGTTGTTTGCGTCACTGGTGTAGGTACAGGTAGCATGTTTTTGCGTAGCTGACTAGAGTGCAGGTATGGTGTTGTGCAGCTGGCTGGCGCACACTTGTTGTGTTATGCAGCTAGCTTGTGGCACACTTAGCATGTTATTGCGTTCCTGGCTGAAAGCATACTTAGCTTAATGCTGTGTTGCTGGCTGCTATTATTGCCGGATGCTTCATTAGCGCTAAATTGAGTCTGAAACGTATCAGGGTTCCTCGTTTCGCTCATGAAAAAGACCAAGCTTCATTAGAAAAGTTTCCTTCCTACTGATTACAGAACAACGTTCAGTATAATTTAGTAAGCGGACACGTGCCGTACGTCTTCTCTAACAGCTTCCGAACACAACACACCGCGATGAGCGGAGCTTTGACGTTACTGCGCGATTATAATAATAACGATGACGTCATCTCGAGCCGATATAGGAAAATGGCGCGAAACGAGACGAATTTGGACGATGGCGCTGTCTGTACATATAACGTAAAATTTAAATCGTCAACAAAAAGATTGGTAATATTGTGATATAGTGGGTAGTAAATCCGTGTCTACGACTGACAAGCAGACGCCTATAGCTACCTTATGCTATTTGTCTGGACGTGCTCCAAATCGACAAAACGCCGCTCTGTGAATAAGTCCTATCTTATTCACAGAGCGGCGTTTTGTCGATTTGGAGCACGTCCAGACAAATAGCGTGCGCGCACATTGCATTTCCAACATTGACATAAAGGTGCTGCCAGTGTGCAGATTGCCGCAAACGTGCAGTTGTTCAGCGCGGCAGCGTAACTTATTTCTAAACCCGACGAAAGATTCCGAGACGTACGAAAGAAACTTACTCTGCTGCTAATGGATAGTTTGGTAGCGCGGACATCCGCAGACGTACGCGCGGAAAGTTTAACAACGGAGTTCCATCTAACGCGGAACGTTGTTGGCCGATTGAATTTGTCTCGGTTGCAATAAACCGGCATTTGATGCATACAAATTACGCGCCCGACTGGATAACGTAAAATAATCGGTGTTTTTCCATCAAGAAACGCGCAGATAGTTTTAATAGTATGAGTTATTAAATAACGTCGTCGCATATATGATAAATGGTGTGGGCCTTAATATCAACGTGCCTGGATATGGAGGCGAGCAGACTAGAGAGATTCTCGCCCTAGTGCAATCAGGAGTGTATGATATAGATCTATATTATACATTCCTGGTGCAATCATATATTGTACACTCTTGGTGCAATCATATATTAATACTCCTGGTGCAATCATATATTATACATTCCTGGTGCAATAATATATTAATACTCCTAGTGCAATCATAACACCAGGAGTGAATAATAATAGGTTATAATAATAATAATAATAATAATAATAATAATAATAATAATAATAATAATAATACTGCACTGGTCACACTGCAGATGTTGCTCACCAAGTACATCTGACAAGTGGTATGCGTCAGAAGCATACCTCCGAGACGCAGTTACCAACCATCGGAGCATAGCTAACACTCATCGTGGGATATAGGCGGTGCAGCACCAGCATCGCACCGATACCTTCGCAAACCGCCTAGATCAACTAGTGCTCCCACACAGGAAAAAAAAAAAAAAAAAAGGAAACAAAAAAACGAAAAATGCGCCGCTTTGTTTCCGATTGAGGGCGTAGGCCGTACCAGACTGAGCTGCTAACATCTATGGTGAAGGAAAGGACAACATCCACCAAGTACAAACGATCTGAGAGATTGAAATTTAGGTAGGATGTGGAAATATCAATAGACGAGAATTGTACCAGTGGTGGTTGGAGCGCTTGGCTCTCTAAAGAAATGATTTGAGAAGCACGCTAAGGAACTCCCATGGCCCACACACCTGCCGCACCAAGTGCAAGAAAATCGCACATACTGGGACAACAGCACACATCCTGCGAAAAAACTTCTGGATGAATCGCCTATGTCCACGTTGGGACCGGCAACCGCAGAAGCACCGGCCTAATGCGTGAATCCACTTATGGAATAATAAAATCAAATAATTATCTAATTATTATTCACTCGCTGAGTAATAGCTAGAACGTCCGCTCCGCCGGGGCCAAGAACACGCAAGCAATGGCCGACGAATTATACATGACATTGCCGTTTTCTAGGTATGGTGTAGCGCTCCAGGCGAAGAGAACACCTTATTTAGCCACAAGAATGTTTATATATTAGCCCCACCGTCTCTCGTCAACCAACGTTCACCCACAATAATTATCCTGCGCGCGCTGCAAGTAAACGTTCACGGCGTTCCCGGCCTGTTTTTGACAACAAATCCAGCAGCCCATAGCAGTTGTATGCAAAATTGAGTTCACCCTCCGTGCAAACCGATTTTGGCGTCGCGCATCGGATTAATAATTGTCCCGATCGCTGTGCATGTACAAGTAGGCCTATACTAATTAAAAACAAACGTAATCCTGCACCAGCAATTTACAGTATGACCACCTACAATCTTCGAACATGCCGTCCTGCACGTATGTGCTGAACTAGTGCAACTATTCGCCACCAGCGACGCGGCAATGCGCCTGCCGAGCATCTAAACCAACAAAAATGTTGCTCGCAATGGCCAACCGTGTGTCGCCCCCCGATGCGGAACATAGACTTTCCGCATAATATTCCCCTTCACTCCAACGGCTGGCTGCCGCCCACTACCTCCAACGGCGTCTCGCTTGCGGGCAACTAGGATACGCTATAAGCTCATTTACCGCTCTGCGGCTATATGTAACTACGTGATCCACGGTCGGCAACCGAACTGTGAACGAACACAATTGCGTTGACGCATCGCCATCTCGGTTTGTTCAGCCACGCGGCGTTCAATTGCAAAGCAATAGGCTCCTTTTGCAATGGCGCACCATTTCTCCTGACACAATCATCGGTTTCGTCTAGTGCGATCTCGGTAGGAGCGACCAAGCCGTCTACCCAAACCGCACCGTGACGGGCACATCGAATTGCGTCTATTGGACTTCGTGCTGCAAGTCTGAAAGGCGTTCGAAACTTATAGTATACAGGTTTATATTCAGTACACCAGCTGTAGGCCACTAACTGTAGCCACCAGCACGGTATGCAGCCCAGATACTTACTCAAGGAGTAGATGCGTAATGTTGCGTGTCGTGCAAAGCTGCGATGAGAGCTCGTGCCGAAATCCCGAATCCTCGGACGGTCGAACGAGACCGCAGAGCCCCCATGGCTCCCACACCCACCCGTCCGGATACAACGCGCGCTGTTACTCTAGCACAACATTATTAGGCAGTAAGAGGTTGCATGAGAAGTCCTCATGGATTATGGCTTCAGGCCGTTGGCTATAATATGGTATTTTGAAAACATAAGCACGTAAATAGACAATCACGTATTCTACCCCGGCATGCACCGCCCGCTATGAGGTGCACATTACGTTATCGTCTCTCTTTCTCTCTCTCCTGTCGCACGGCTGGACTGCAGTGACCTGACAATCTCTATGATCATATGCGTACCGTTTCCTGCAATTTAAGATGGCGCATACGCAACCCGAAGCATTCTAGCATCTAGCAGCCTGCATGCACGCAGATTCCTGAAACTGTAACCAGCTCCTGCGCGTGGCCAATAGTCCCAGCCGCGCTAACGAGCGAGCATCATTGACTCTTCTACCCAGACTAGCAGCTAAGCACGTACCTAGTGTCAGGAAATCGTTGCTGGGCAGTAGATGTTAGAAAGCTGAGCATGGTGGAATAATATGACACAGGGTAACGAACCGTGATACTCGGGAAGTGCTAGTGTTGGTCAAGAGTCTTTTAACACCTATAATGGCTGGTTAATAGTGACTCACGACAATGATGATGTAGTCAGCGTAAAGCATTGCCGTCGGCATGTCTCCGAAAGCTAGTTTAGCCCGGCGGTTTGGCTAAAAAACTAACTTGATAAGCCAAAAAGATAAAAATTGTCAGCACGTGCTGGCAACTCACAAAGCATCTTCGATGAAACTACAATGTGTGCGACTAGACTGTGTCGCTGGTGACGGTTGTATAATATACTTTACGCTGTAATCGCCGCCGAAGCGTATAGGAAGTCAGCGTATTTCCGCGTGTTTAGTGTTTCATAATTATACCGCCGCTCGATCAGCTCGAGATTCGTCCCGCGGCGTCCCAATGTGCCAGCCCATATTAAGATCTTATTGTTTTGCGGTACATATCTTCAACTTTGATGAAAATGATTATTTCCTTCTCCATTTGAGACTGTTTTCGAACGATCTTTGCTGGCAAAATATCGTTGGCAAGGCCTCTGTTACCTTTCCGCCGGTACGCCGGCTGCGCCTGGCAAGGCGAGGATTGCGCACGCGGAGTTACGTGGCCCAAGACGAAGATGAGATTTTATTGCCAACCCTAACTCCCTACTGATTGCGTGCGTATTTTCAATCTTATCTACTTCGATCTTGGCCGCCTAATCGTTTCGGCAAACAGTAGGTAGTCGGGTCATTTTAGATTTCACATGATTACATGGTTACGCCGATAGTTCTCGGCGTCAATTTACGTGTTTATTCGTTTCCTGCGCTTGCTGATTGCAGCAGTCGGCGGGCCTGGTAGACTTCGGTCACCGTAGACTTCGTTCGTTTCAGGCTTATTTCCTGACCCATGACAACCGCTTACTGCCCTCACTGCTCGTGATCGCCATGCAGGGTATATTATGCCGTTGTAGTCGCATATGCCCAAGACAAAGTCCCGGTTAATGACCGCGATAGCAAATAGGTTGTTTGGGTTTCGGAACCCAGTCCTCAGTAAGAAGGCCGGATTTAGGCAATGCTAATCCCCTTGTATTAGCAGTATATATGTGCATCGCACATGAACCAACCGGCTGGAATATGCTATACCTCTAGATGACGATAATGAAGCTGACACGAGGAGAGACGACGAGTGTTTCAAGTCCTAATTTGCCTAACACAAAACTAGGCGTGACTTAAAAAGCAAACTACTAGAAGCGCGCGAATATCTTATACGTCACAGCTCGGCTAATTCCTAAAGTAAGCTAGAACCGATTGAGTTCTTTCACCTATTACTGTTGCAAGAAACTCGCCGCTAACCTCGGAGAGGTGCGCCTTTTCGACACGGACACTCAGCAATTAGACGCAATCCACATGACACGGCAACTACGCCAACTGTCTTTTATGGCAGTGACGGATCAGATCGATGTCACTCAGTTAGACGACGCCAAACACGTACGATCCGATTACCAATACATAATGCATAGTCGTCGAACTCCCTGCGAGCATGATCCTATCGATGTCGACGTGATATCTCCGCGCCATCATCCGTCCACTCATCATCCATACAGGTAGGATTATGGGCAATTCAATAATCTAGCCACGTGAGCTCTTTCGCGTTTGGCAGGAAATCTCACAAGACGAGGGTTTATCCCTGCGCGATGGCGTACACATACCGTCTAAAACACAGCGAGCTCCCCCGCATACACGCTCTTCTTCTCCTTTTGTCTCTCTCTCTCTCGCTCTCTCTTCTCTCCGCGCTCGTCTCGCTCTCTCTCCCCTCTCTCGTTACCCGTCCTCCTCCCCCTTTTCCCTCTCCCTTACTCTCTTCTTTTCTCCTCTCGCCCTCGCGGCCGCGCTAACTCTCTCTCTTTCTCTCGGCCCTTTCTCCTTTCCTCCGTTCTCTGTTTCTCTCTCGCCTGATCTGCGAACACCCTCCTCTCTCTTCTCTCCTCTGCTCTCTCTCTCTCTCTCTTCTCGTCTCCTCTCTCCGTGCTCTCTCTCATCTCTGCTCATCCTCTATTCTCAGCGCGTCCTCGTCATCCTCGCTCTCGTCTCCCCCCGCATCGCCCTCAT
>NW_014577810.1:129852-137100 GCF_000485595.1 Priapulus caudatus
AGAACAGAATAGAACAGAATAGAACAGAACAGAATAGAAAGTATTAACAGAATAGTTGGAAGTCAGTCAGAAGAGTTTGATTGTTTAATTCGCATTGTTCGCTTGGACGCAATTGTATTTTTTTTCTCAGCTCACAGCTCGCATAGCGTCGTGTGAACGCTCTCTTCAACGACGCTCCGTGTCGTTTTCGACACGGGTCGTTTTCGACCCGAGTTCCTTCGCTCCGTGTGAACGCGGCTATAGTGCTCCACAACAGGAAAGAAAAACGATGGCTGTTGATTGACGTAGCCGTACCAGATGACTCTAACATTATGGTGAAGGAAAGGGACAAACTCACCAAGTACAAAGATCTGGAGATTGAAATTAGGAGGATGTGGAATACAAAGACGAGAATTGTACCAGTGGTGGTTGGAGCCCTTGGCTCTCTAAAGAATGGTTTTGAGAAGAACCTTAAGGAACTCCCTGGCCAACACACTGCCCAAGAAGTGCAGAAAATCGCACTACTGGGAACAGCACACATCCTGCGAAAAATTCTGGATTGAATCCCTATGTCCCAGGTTGGGACACGGTCAACCCAGAAGCCACCGGCTAATGCCGTGATCCACTTTGGAAATAATAATAATAATAATAATCTATTATTATTCACTCCTGATATAGTAGAACGTCGCTCCGGGGCAAAACACGAGCAATGGCCGACGAATTTACATGACATTGCTTTTTTAGGTATGTGTAGGCTCAGGAAGAGAACATTATTTAGACAAGAATGTTATAATTAGCACCGTCTCTTCAACCAACGTTCACCCACAATAATTAATTGCGCGCGTGCAAGTAAAACGTTGCACGGCGTTCCGGCTGTTTTTGACAAAATCAGCACCATACCAGTTGTATGCAAAATGAGTTCAACTCCGTGCAACATTTTGCGTGCGCATGGATTAATAATGTCCGGATCCTGTGCATGTAAAGTAGGCCTATACTATTAAAACAACGTAATTCTGCACACGCAATTTTACGTATACCTACAATCTTCGACAGCCGTCTGGCACCGTATGTGTGAACTAGTGCAATATTCGCACGCGACGCGCAAGTGGCTGCCGAGATCTAAAACAACAAAATGTTGCTGCATGCCCACTCGTGTGTCGCCCACCGATGCGGATAGACTTTCCGCATAATATTCCTTCACCACGGCTGCTGCCGGCCACTACTCAAGGAGTCGCTGCGGGCAACTAGGAACGCTATAGCTCTTTTACCTTGCCGGCTATATGTAATCGTGCTCACGGTCGCCAACGAACTGTGGACGTAATAAATTGCGTGACGCATGCCATCTCTGTTTGTTCAGCTCACGCGGCGTTCAATTGAAAGCAATAGCTCTTTTGCATGGCGACCTTTCCTCCTGAACAATCATCGGTTTCGTCTAGTGATCTGGTAGAGAGAAAAGCCGTCTACCAAACGCACGTACGGGAATCGAATTGGTTTTGGGATTCGTGTGCAATTGCGGCTTTCGAAATTATAGTATACAGGTTTATATTTCAGTACACAGCTTAGCAACTAACTGTAGCACAGCACCGGTATGCAGCAGATATTATAAAGGAGTAGAGCGATGTTGGTGTGTGAAACTGACGATGAGAGCTCGTGCCGAAATCCGAAATCTCGGACGGTCGACGAAACCGGATTAGCTCCCCATGGCTACACACCCAACCGTCCGGATACAACCGCGCTGTTATCTACACAACATTATTAGCAGAAGAGGTTGCATGAGAAGTCCTCATGATTATGGCTTCAGGCCGTTGGCTATAATATGATATTTTTGAAAACATAAGCATCGTACGTAACAATACGTTTCTACGGATCACGCGCTTGAGGTGCACATTCGTTATCTCTCTCTTTCTCTCTCTCTGTCGCACGGTGCGACTGCAGTACTACAATCTCTATGATCATTGCGTTACCGTTCTGTCATTAAGATGGCGATACGCAACGAAAATATCTAGCATTACAGCTGATTCACGCAGATTCCTGAAACTGTAACAGCCTCCCTGCGCGTGGGCCATAGTCCCAGCCCGCTAACGAGCGGGGCATCATTGACTCTTCTACCCAGACTAGCGCTAAGCACGTAGTTAGTGTCAGGAAATGTGTGGGGCAGTAGTGTTAGAAAGTGAGCCATGGTGAATAATATGACACAGGGTAACCCGAACCGTGTACTCGGGAAAGTGTAGTGTTGGTCTAAGAGTTTTAACACCTAATGCTGGTTAATTAGTGATAGACAATGGAGAGTATCAGCGTAAGCATGCAGTGGTGTCTCCGAAACTAGTTTAGCCGGCGGGTTTTGCTAAAAAAACTTAATTGATAACAAAAGATAAAATTTCAGCACTTGCTGCAACTCACAAAAAAATCTTCGATGAAACTAACAATTGTGCGACTGGACTCTCGTCGCTGTGACGGTTGTATAAGATACTTTACCTGTATGCCGCCGGCGGTATAGGAAGTCAGCGTAATTTGCGCGTGTTAGTTTTCATAATTATACGCCGTCGACTCAGCCGAGTTCGTCGGGCGTCCTGTGCCGCCAGATTAGTTTATTGTTTTGCGTATATCTTCAATTTGATGAAATGATTATTTTCCGTTTCATTTGAGTGTTTTCGACGATCTTTGCTGCAAGAATTCCGTTGGCACAGGCTTGGTTACGTTTCCCCGGTTACGCGGCTGCGCTGGCAACGAGGAATTGCACGCGAGATTGTGGCAAAACGAGATGAGAATTTTATTGCAAACCTACTCCCTATTTGCGTGCGTATTTTCAAGTTTATTACTTGATCTTGGCCCATAATCGTTTCGCAAACAAGTAGGTAGTGGGGTCATTTTAGATTTCTATGATTACATGGTTACGCCTATGTTCTTCGGCGTATTTTACGTGTTATTTTCTGGCTTGCGTGATTGCAGTCCGGGCCTGGTAGATTCGGTCAGCGTAGACTTCGTTCGGTTTCCATGGTTATTTCTGCCATGACAACCGCCTTACCTGCTCACTGCTCGTGGATCGCATCAGGGTATATTATGCCGTTGTAGTCGAATATGGCCCAGACAAAGTCCCGGTTAATGACCCGATAGAAATGGTTGTTTTGGGTTCGGAACCAGTCTCAGTAAGAAGGCCGGATTTAGGCAATGCATCCCCCTTGTATTACAGTATTATATGTGTCGCACTGACAACGGTGGAATATGCTACTACCTATAGATGACGATAATGAACTGACACGGGAGAGAGCACGAGTGTTTCAGTCCTAATTCCTAACACAAACTAGGGCGGCTGTTATAAAGCAAACACTGGAAGCGCGCATATTATAGTCACAGCTGCTAATTCCTAAAGCTAACTAGAACGATTGAGTTCTTTCACCTACTTACTGTTGAAAACTCGCCGGCTAACTGGAGAGGTGCGTTTTCGACACGGACACTCAGCAATTAGACGCATCCCATGACACGGCAATACGGCCACTGTTTTAGCAGTGACGATCGATCGATGTCACTACAGTAGACGACCCAAACACGTACGATGATTACCAATACATAATCATAGTGTCGGAACTCTGCGAGCATGATTGCCCTATCGATGTCGACGTGACTATCTCCGCGCATCATCGTCATCATCATCATCAGGTAGGATTATGGCAATTCAATAACTACACGTATCTCTTTCGCGCAGGAAATCTCACAGACGAGGGTTTATCCTGCGCGATGCGTACACATACGTCTAAAACACGCGAGCTCCCCCGATACACCTTTCTCTCTTTTTGTCTCTCTCTCTCTCTCTCTCTCTCTCTCTCGCGCGCTCTCTCGCTCTCTCTCTCTCTCTCTCTCTCTCTCTCTCTCTCTCTCTCTCTCTCTCTCTCTCTCTCTCTCTCTCTCTCTCTCTATCTCACGCTCTCGCTCTCTCGCTCTCTCTCTCGCGCTCATTCTCGTGCTCTCTCCCTCTTTCTCGCTCGTTCTCTCTCTCGCCCTCTATCTATATGAGTTGATAAAGATTTTATTCGAGTAAACCTCGACGCCCTAGTTTCTGATGATATCGATACTTGTGTTAGTGCACACACTATTCTCACATATTTACCTTTCCGCTTCGTGCAAGGCCGCATGCTTCTCTACTCGAAGCGTTAGCCACGTACGATCTCAGACACGCGAAAGATGCGCGTGATAACCAGAGTAGGTTGGTCGTAGACGAGTCGTATCGAGGTATGGTATTATTAGAAATAATTGTTATCAGCACACACAGATTTACTGAGTTGCAGAAATTCTTAGGTGTCATAAATCGATTCGTTGCCCGCCATCTCCTCTATTTAGATATTTGGCGCGTGTCTTACTGCTGCTGCTGCTACTGCTGTGATGCACTTGCTCGCCCGCGTACACACAGCGCACCATAATACCGTGCTGCTCAGCGCGACCGTAGACAGCCAGCTACAAGCGAAGCCAGTGAGTCATGTGAGCGGATGTGTAGCGCACACCTGTTATTTTGTTTTATGCACAAAATATGCACACAAATACAGCCAAATTTTATGCAGTTTTCATGGTTTCAAAGTTTCCTGGCTCTCAAACGGGGCATTTTTTCACCGGATGCCGAGGCGCCTAGCGCCTATCCTATAGCTGCAGAGGCGCAAAGCGCCGAGGCAGCTCGTATCCTATAGTTATAGTTGGCTCTATGACGAGACTATAGAAGTAACGCCCAATATCGCGACAATTTGCAGCTTTGCCGTTTTTTCTTCGTTGTATTAACAGTAACTTTTAGTGGCTTTTTAGTATTCCTGTTAATCGAGTTAGACATTGTTCCACGCCCTATAGGGCCGCTAACGTGTTTTTTTCGCGCCGGCAGGTGTCGCCCGATTAACTTCTTGACTTTTTCCCTTCGATTACAGTAAATTACTCCAATGGCTTGACAGTGAAGCTTAACTGCTAAATTAAATGTCGCGCGCAATTTCTGAATGACGAGAAATACAGAGTCGTGTAGAAGCTTTTCCCATGAATACTCGATGGACATCTCGTTCTTATGTAGCAAGGTGAAGCCGTTGCTTCACCTACCCCAGGCTCTCGGTTCGGCTGCAGGAGGGTATCCTCCCTAGGTAGCTGACGGGGAACGCCGATAGAAATAACACGAACACAGAATTGTAATGTACTGGACGTGCGTATAATATATATATGAGTGTAAACCACTAACAAGAGAACTACTACTCGTACAATATGTTATTCAGGCTGCGCCGCGTATCGCGTGCAATGTATATATATATAGGTATACCTAGAGAGCCGACTCGTATGTCGCCTCTGCGCGCGCGTGTCGCGTACAAACGTAAAAAGGTTATACCTGAGGTTGTCGCTTGATACCAGGAATCACTCGGCGGTGTGCGGCTCCGGAGATAGAATAAGGAAAAGGGACCGATACCGGGTTACAGGGAAAACGCAGGGCGAGGAGAAAACCCAGACCAACGTGACAGAAAGAGGGAGACCCGAGTGTGTCGCTAACTTGTCAAGATGGCGGCCATAAAATTGTAGCCCCGGTAGAGAGCCATAAAGGCACGCTCTACCCCGCAAATTGCTGTTGCGCGGACTCGTGTTACGCGGGGCGCGGGCGCGTAAGTGAGAGGCTCGTCTATACTACACTTACTCCAAATTTGCGGGTACTCGCACAACAATTCAGCGCACCGTATATTTCTTAATGAAGTGACGGTTAATTAATAAATTAAGCGTTTTAATGTGTTAATTAATTAATGTGCCGTAATTTGAATTAATTGGCTTTTATCTAATTTACAGTTAATTAAGCTCCCTACGCGGCGTAATGACGTACTATGCGTATCGCAGCCACACACCACAGTAAAGCCATCAGTGGTCGTCTCGTTAGCCTGCAAATTTGCGCTTAGATTTTTCGATTTCAAACGTGGCAGCTAATTCTCGTGAGATTATGCATGCTTGGTGAGATTATGCGATTAGGCGTTTACCTGTAACCTCTTACTCACTGGAAGTAATCTAATAAATTATCACCGACGCGGTCGACGGAGACGGAATAAACCTTATTTGACGAACGGGGCCACTTGTGCTGTGAAAGTGAACAAAATGCGCTTGTTTGCGAGCAACATGCACGCGTCTGGCTGCCTGTGTGTCTATCCCCAGTCGCGTGTATGCGTCTCCTCCCGCGCATATATAGATATTAGTTTTATTGTTAGCGCTAGTGTTAGAATTATTCAAAAGACTGACCAAAGATTGGAGTGACAACTCTATGAGTGAGTGGACTGAAAGTTAAGGCGCACGTGTGCTTGTGGTGTCTGTGTTTTTGCGTGTCGTTATAACGATCTCTGGCAATAATACAGACGATTACGTACATGTAAGATGTGTTTACGAAGATCTATGGCAAGCGATCAACTTTCACTTGTGTCGTGGGCGTTTTTGTTGCAAAGTCAGAAATTTTACTTTTTCGTAGCGAAAACGAAATTAGGAAGCAGCTTTTATAGAAGACATAATCCTCCGTTGTCTCACTATTATTACAACTTGTTCTCTTTGTATGATCTGTCGATCGAAGTCGGAAAGAGCGAAATACGTCAGAACGTACGATTGCTATAGTCAGTTTACTTTTCAGCACCATCTCGTGCGGTAGTATAAAAACGCACATATCACCGCAATAACACATATAAGTTCCGTATCGTACCCTATAATACCGTATAATCCGTATCGCGTATGACTTTGTATATATACTTCTGTATGATAACATTTCGTCGGGTTAGGCGTTAACCTTTCATATGCACGCAGCTGTTGTATTACTATTTATAATAGCATAATATACAGGAGCGTATAGCTAATCTATTTTCCTTGGGAACACACCACGTGCGTCGTGTGTTTTGGGAATTACGATGACCGTCATTGACACCGTAATGTAGGCCTAACTACCTTTCTTTGGAGGCGAGGGGCAAAAGCCCCCTTACACCCCCGTTAGGTCCGGGCGCACGCGCGTGTGTGTACGTGTGTATGTGTGTTGTGTGTGTGTGTGTTGTGTGTGTGTGTGTGTGTGTGTGTGTGTGTGTGAGAGGGAGAGGGAGAGAGAGAGAGAGAGAGAGAAAAGGAGAGAATATATACAGAGCACATTACGTGCCGTGAAATGAAAATCCGCTCATAACGTCCGTACCATTTTTTTTAATTCGATCTTCGTACCATTTTTTTGTCCACAAAACTATACACATTACACTACACACACACGCACACACACACACACACACACACACACACACACACACACAC